>NW_003852414.1:2626810-2631763 GCF_000181295.1 Otolemur garnettii
GAGAGAGTCACAGAAATGCTGAAAGCTGAGTGGTGGTGCACACACCCAGAGTCCCAGCTACAGGCGAGTGAGAGAGTCACAGAAATGCTGAAAGCCGGGTGGTGGTGCACACACCCAGAGTCCCAGCTACAGGCGAGTGAGAGAGTCACAGAAATGCTGAAAGCTAGGTAGTGGTGCACACACCCAGAGTCCCAGCTACACTCCAGTGAGAGAGTCACAGAAAGGCTGAAAGCTGGGTAGTGGTGCACACACCCAGGGTCCCAGCTACACGGGAGTGAGAGAGTCACAGAAATGCTGAGAGCTGGGTGGTGGTGCACACACCCAGAGTCCCAGCTACTTGGAAGTCTGAGGTGGGAGGATCACATGAGTCCAGGGGGTTGAGTCCAGCCTGGGCAGCATAGCAAGACCCCCACCTCTAAACAACAACAGATAAACGAGTAAATAAAAAGGACCGAAAGCACAGATTTGAAAACATTATCTTTTGAGGTCAGCTGAAAAGTCATGTATAATTTCCAGCTGCTACATTTTTTACTTTCTTAAGGATTTCACTTGCGGTATTTCAGGCCATTTGAGCAGCCTTAATGGTGGTATCTTGCCAACCGTGTGAATAACTGTGGGGAGGAAGGAGGGACACGTCTACATCTTAGCTGTGCATAGGAGTGAAAGGCCCAGGGAGACAAAGGGCTATTAACGCACTGTTTGTTCCTTTTTGTGTGTGTGAACAATGGTTCATTATTTAAATTTAACGTGCAGCTCAAGTTAGTGGTAGCATTTAAGGGTTCGTTAATAACAAGTCTCATAAAAAAAAGTTACAAATAGGCCTTCAATTAAGCTGTGTTGATTAATTTAATACTTATTACTTCAGTCTGTAAAGATTTCATTAAATGTAGTCTCTGGCTGTCTCTTGACAGTTGTTTTTGTGTCCCTAAATTATACTCTAGGACTTAGCATATCATTTTTTTTTTTTTTTTTTTGCAAATCATTGCTATACAATAAAAGTGACACGTTGTTCAAAAGTTGCCCCGAAACTCTCCCATAAATGTTCATGGACGGGGATTTATCATATTCAGGCATTTAATGTTAAATATAAAGATTGCTTGATTGTTCCATAAATTAAACCCCTAAACATATCAAGATGATGGTTTAAAATTGAAAACATACAGCACAGCCCCCTTGACTTTGCAAGAGGCAGAGTTATCTTGTATTACGAATTCCTTCGTTTTAACTTTCTGTTTTAATTGCAAAATGGGGAGCAAGCGTTCTCATTTTCATAGAATTGTTTGATTTACAATTCTGAGGCTGACCTCAATAACTCAGGGAGTCACAGATTAAGTCGGGCCCGGAAAGTCCTGGAATCGTGGCCCAGCCCGAAGGGTACACAGCACAGCAGATGTGTTCTGTAGCCGTCTGGTCAAGCCAAGTGCAAGGCAGGAGGGCAGAGGCTGCACGCTTTACACCGGCACCAAATCTGGCCCGTTAGCTCTGTTTTCTTTAATTTAAATAGAATTGGATTTCTCTCTCCCAGCACTTCTGAACGCTGGGGTTTGCATAGTTTTCTGTGAGAGTTTTTCTTATTTATGTACTGTTCCTTCTGAATGCATTTTCCGTCAGATCATCTCTCTTCATTACGTTCCCTGTCTAAGAATCTTACAGGGTGAAATCACTGGAACTGGCACTGTGCTTCAGTCCTTGTGTTAGCCAGGGGAGTTCATGTACCCGAACAGCTCATAAACTGACATGTGCATAATGCACAGAAATAAGGCTGCTGCCTATCAGTTAAAAGTTAAGGAATTTATACCACTGTCGTCTTCAAATTAGAGAATAAGGATGGGAAGGAACTTCCCTGAGAGCTGTGGCCCTGTCCCTCCGGGGCCTCTCCTGATGTCCCCGTGAACGCTCATGGCTTGTGAGTTCTCATTCATCACCAACATGTATCTGATGGGTACAGTTCTCTGTTCTTGACATGGATTAAAAAGTAAACTTCTAGTGTCTTAGAGACATGTTAATCATAAGTGATCTTTTTCTGTAACTTGCTCCAGAAGAGAGGTCTACCGTAGAGCTTTTCCATTTGGGATCAGAGGAGTGGAGAGCATGGGGGAAAACGTGTAGTGTCTCCAGAGGACCCTGGAGAGCAACAGAACGCAGCTCTGTTCCTGTTAAAAGTCCTGCCAAACACCACGTGATGTTTGCTCTAGATCTAAACCTGCAGCCTCTGTCTGTCACTTGTAACCAAAGTCAGCTTTGTGATACTGGAGTTGACTCCCTATCGCCTTGAAAATCAAATTCTGTGTTCAGATACAGGGGCTGATGGTTTTTATGTTTTGTTTTGTTTTTGTTTTTTTTCTTAAACTTAGGCAGATATTCTCCCCAGTGTTTAAGAATGGCTGGTATGAAAATCTCGTCCGGCTACGCTTTTCTGTGTACCTAGCATCAGTGGCTTGCGAGAGGCAGCCCACATTTGGCTTGGAAGAGCCACTTGTCCTTGTTGTTAAACATAGCCCTTACTAAAACTGAAATAAGTTATCTTATAAAGGGAAGGCTCAAAATTCCTCACTTCGTAATTATTTTTACTATGTTATGATCTTTGATTTTGAGATTATTTACACCTGTGGAATGGGCATGGTGCTAACACCAGGGGTACTACACAGCTCTCTCCAGCTCCATGTTCCATGACATCATGCTGGTAGCTAACAATCTCCCATGGTAGGTATGTTTATACCATGGATGTCTATGAAGGAGAGCAACACACCATCATATAGAGAGTGTAAACACATCTTTGAACAGGGTTTTGTAACCTCTTGACACCTGGACAGGGTTGGGTCCTATCTAATCCCAAACCCCAGTCCTTTGGGAAATTTGCTTCTCAAAATGAACTGAGAATAATTTATTCAACATAAATTAAGCCTTTTTGTTTTGTTCGATGTCGGTTCTTTTTTTTTTTTTTTTTTTTTTTTTGAGACAGAGCCTCAAGCTGTCCCCCTGGGTAGAGTGCCATGGCATTACAGCTCATAGCAACCTCCAACTCCTGGGCTCAAGCGAGTCTCCTGCCTCTGCCTCCCAAGTAGCTGGGACCACAGGCGCCCGCCACAACGCCCGGCTATTTTTTGGTTGCAGCCATTATTGTTGTTTGGCGGGTCCGGGCTGGGGATTCGAACCCGCCACCTTAGATGTACGTGGCTGGCGCCTTAGCCGGTTGAGCTATAGGCGCCGAGCCACGATGTCGGTTCTTGATCCAACCTTCATCACACCACTGTTATACGCCGTGTGTTTGAGAAGACTCATAGCTTTAAGAGTGTTAGCTTTTTAAAAACACTTTGTGAATGACCTGCTGTGCCTCCTGGATCTGATTATTTGAAACCAATAATGTTACTTTTATGTCATTTTTTAAAAATTTTAAGAACAGGGGAACACGGTTAAAGATTTTAAAATTAGTCTCTTTCTTTCTCTTTACTTTTTTAAGCAAATTAGGTAGGATGTGATATCCTTAGCAGTATTACTTGTAAATAGCTTAATCAGAACTTGTAGGTGTGTAGGCATTTCTTAGAACAGTCTGAAAAGTATTCAAATGCGGCAGTCCTGGTGCACAGCTAAAGTACAAAGCCAGGGGTGTATCTGGGTGTCTTACGTTTGTGTTTCTGTTTTGTGGTTCAGATAGCAGAAAGACAAGGCTAAGGGCAAGTGACGTTGGCTATTGGGAGTCTAGCTTTCTAGATAAATGCAGCAGCACGTGAGAATTTTCTCTTTATTCTACTTGGAGAAGTAATATGTTTTTCCTTGGAAACAGGTTCCAGGGCTCCCTTCCCCCACTATCCTACCCCATCACCCCTACTCCCACATGGTTTCTACCTCTGCAGGTGGTCTGCGATCTTTGGTTAGAGACAGAGGGTGCCAAAAAACACACAGACACATTTTAGGAAAAAAGACTGTATTAAAATTGTAATACCCGGGACAGTGCCTGTGACTCAAAGGTGTGGGGCGCCAGCCCCATATGCTGGAGGTGGCGGGTTCAAACCCAGCCCCGGCCAAAAATTGAAAAAAAAAAAATTGTAATACCCAATATTTACCAATAACAAAAGTGGAAATCAAATCACCTCGAGCACCTCTTGTAATTGAGAAGTCAAACGTGATTTGAGTATTACAAATCTAATATAATTTTTTTCTCATTCTTAAAACACAGTATACTTTTTTTTAGTGTCTTCTGTATGATGAGGGCCAAATGGATGGACCCTATTTGCAAAATGGTACCAGCAGTAGTGATGGCATCTTGGATAAGAATTTGTGGTCATTGGCCTGTGCAGAAGACATGGTTTTCTATTTATACGTTGAATGGTAGTCACCCCCAAATGATTTAATGATTGATAAACAGTTCTGGGAAAGAATGTTGTGAGTCATACCCACCACTCTTCTGTTTATAAATTATGGTATGAAGTACACAAGTCTTAATGCAAGTTTTAAGTCACAAAAATCACAAATTTAAATCTATAAGGAATGAAATAACAAACGTACAGTGTTTCACATTCCCATTAATGTCTCCTGGTACGGACTACATCCTCCTTTGCACATAAGGAGCCTCTGCTGCCTTAATTAAAATGGCTTTGTATCTAAGATACCCGAGCGTGCTTACAACACAGGTAACACGCCTTGTGAATGTAATCATTCCACCTGCAAAGTGCGGGGCAGACATTACGAGTCGTGGCTGTTCCAACATGGCAAGGTATTTCTGTGTCTCCTGCAATTATATGAAATTGTCACTAAACAGGGAACTACGTACGTACCTCAGAAGGAGGGAGACACATTGATTAACGTTTAAAATGTGTTCATTTTTAAAAGGAAACCAACAGCATTTTTCTTTCCTTCTTTTTTTTTTTTTTTTTTTTTTTGAGACAGAGCCTCAAGCTGTCCCCCTGGGCAGAGTGCCGTGGCATTACAGCTCACAGCAACCTCCAACTCCTG
>NW_003852414.1:2632680-2641898 GCF_000181295.1 Otolemur garnettii
AAAAAAAAAAAAAAAAAGACTGGAACTAATAAAAAAATAATAATGTTGCAATATTATCGTTAAAACTGAATCCTCCGATTATGTGTAAGATGACCTACCTGGGTTCCCCGCAGCATTGTTTTATTCTGTTCTGGAAGAAGAAATAGATAACTTAGTTTGAAACGTGGTGTGGTTGAGATCAGACCTGTATTTTCCCTTTTAGAATACAGGGTGGCCATAAAATAAATTGCACACGAACTTTATGGCCACCCCGTATAGCAGTTTTCAGATCAGATTTTAAGACGTGTCTGTTGGATGACGCACCTTCTTCTCACCTGCACCTACTAATTGTGTGTCTGTGCCGTGTTTCTTGTTTAGCCGTGCCAAACTGAAGCCCGAGAAGAGATGAACAACAAACCAGACTCAAAAATGTCTCGAACAGCACATATTGCACAGTTGATTTTTTTTTTGTTTTTCCTTAAAGCAAAACAATAAATTTACTTTCAATGAATTCCTAGTGGCTGTTGACGGATTTTGTTTACGACATCAGCACTTTCGATGGTTTAGTCGTTTCTGTATTAATCATTTGGAAATTTTTTTTTTTTGCAGTTTTTGCCCGGGGCTGGGTTTGAACCCGCCACCTCTGGCATGTGGGGCCGGCGCCCTACTCCTTTGAGCCACAGGCGCTGCCCCACTTGGAAACTTTTGATCTTGATTTCCAGCTTCAAAAGGCAGAGACATGCTTTTTTCCCCCCCATCTTTTAACTAATTTTTGTTATTATTAGTCCCTTTTCATAGTGGAAAACCACTGTCCTAGCTGCTGGCATATTTACAAATCTTGGATGTTGGAATCGGGAACTTTCAAAGTTATGTAAAGCGTCACCACCGACTTGGTTTTGTTGTGTGACCCAGTGGCTTGGGGGACACAAGTCACACGGATGACTCAGGGCAAAGGCATTGAGCTGTGTGGGTTGAACCTGTCTCCCATCAGCGATGAGATGCAATGAGGTAAATTGATGACCGGATGGGACAGTTTAGAAGGGGCTTTTTGGCAAGGATCAGTCTCTCTATGGGTTATAGAGTTTAGACAAAAATGGGTGGGCCAGTAGGTGGTTAAGAAAACAGATTTCCATCTTAGAGATGGCTGCCCCAGCAACTTCTGGTGCAGACCAGGTAGAGCTAATTTGGCAGGCGGTGGTCCCAAGGTTTGCCGAGATCACCTGTTGTGAGAGCACACGCTCTTTCCTAAATGTTTCTGGAAACAGTCTGCCCGGCCACACGTTCTCATCAGAGCTGCAAACCAGCTCCGGTAGATCTCAGATGGTCCTTGTGTTAGAATGACGCCCTGTAAGGAGCCTCAATTCACACCCCCCTCATGGCCCCCCAGGATTTTAGACAGTGTGTATTTTAGTTAACCCTGTCTCCTGAAAATGTTAGAATTGCATCCTAGTGAGAAATAAATGTGAAGATGAAAAGGAAACCAACCCATTTGATAAATGGGGTTATGGATCAGGTCGGGTGCCTGCAAAGAGGACTTAGATTCTGCTCTGACTTGGGGGGAGTTTTCAGTTCCACCTCACGTCCCCACCGGCCCCCAGCCAAGTAAAAGGAAACCCTCACCTGTATCCTGGGGTGGAGGCAGACAGAACTGTGTTTATTTGCTCATGTCAGAAATACCAGGCCTTGGAGTTTTTTAGGACTCGGGCCTAATTGCCATGGGGATTAATGTAAGCAGTTTCACGTTGGTGAAATTAAGCGGCATCCTATGTGATCTGCTGGTGATTTAAGGAACGCAGTTAAAATAAGCCTCTCTAAATGAGACGCAGGAACAATTCCCGGCAACGAAAAGAAAGAGCTTGCAAAGTGATTTTTTTTACATAATTTTATTTGTTTTCATGTTTGTCACCTGGACAGAGAGCAGCTCTGTCTCCTAATTACACATCCTGGGAGGTTTCCTTATTCCTCCCTCAGACTAAGTTCTGGATCTGTAAATTCCCCGGGACTTAATGTATGCTGTTTTTAATTTGAATTGAAACAGAGGTTCTTGTTTTAAACACAGGAAAATAAGTGTCAGACTGGCCCGTTAGCAAAGACAAGTTCTAGGCTAGCCGGGAATCCCTATTCTTCAAGTATTCTTCTTTTCCTTGTTAGCAGTTTTAAACAGAGAACCTCTGACATCTCCAGCACTCAAGCTGACTTCAGAGGAGGCCAGCAGAGGCAGAAAGCATGACGGCTGGGCCTCCCCAGGACCTTTCCCGACGCTGGCTAGTGTTTCTTTTCCATAGACCTGGGGCATGAATATAGAAACGCCAAGTGTCAAGGATGACACCTACTTTATAGTCTCTGTAAAGCAAACCTTTTCGTAAAAGAAATTTTTGACAGTTCTGAGATGCTAAGTCAATTTCAATTCCAGACTGTGTAGAAAATGGAATCTTTTTTTTTTTTCTGCAATTGATGTGAAAATTGAAGCCTAGTGACTATTCACTTTCTAATAACATAGGGTAAATAAATACTCTCGCACCATCGAAAAATGTACTGGGAGACAGGCTCAGCTAATAACGTTCATCACAACCTAGACTGAAAGTGTTCCCTGAATGTTTTTGTCACCATTAGAGGCCCTATATCCTTTGCATTACCCATGCTAGATCAAGTGCATGTTTATTCCTAAATGTGTTTTTATCTAACCGCGAATTATTCTATAAAGGTAATTGTTTTACTCTTACAAGCAGTCTTTTAAAGAATTCACTGGGGGCGTGTCCCCTTACATAATTGAATGTTGGGTGGTTTTCATCTGACCCATGTTTACTAATCGCCGATTTAGAAACAAAAGACTAAAATGAGATTAAATTTCAGATCATAGTCAAATAGCCATATATCCTGTTAACATTTCCATTTTATTTTTTATTTATTTATTTATTGATGTTTGAGTCTTCCATCCAGGCCAAGCCCCCAAATGCTGTTCTGATCCCCTCTCACTTCTTCCAAGAAATTTCTCCTGCAATCCTTTCTTCTGTCTTCATCATCCTCTGTGATTGCTCTTTCCCCCCGGATCATTCAGGCTGTCCTACGCCTTGTGATTATTTCTTCCATCTTAGCGGAAAATCTCCCTTAGCCCTGCCTACCCTTCCAGCTACCATCTCATTTTCTCTCCTACCTGTCTCAGTAAACCCTTCGATGAACTTGTATTTTCCGTCTCTATTTTCCTATTCTCTCCTGAACTCCCTTCAATGAATCCTTCATCCCCTTCCACAAGGCTGGCTCTTGTCCACCTCACCAGTGACTGGCCAGTGTACGTCACTTCTCGGCCCTCATGTGGGTCTGCCAGATGAGGCACGGTGATCGTTGGTTGCTCTCCATTGGGGTTACCCGTGTGTCGGGTCCCCTTCTCTTTCCCCTTCCCCACCCACCCTGTTTGTTCTTCTTTGCTAACTCTGTGCCATTCTCTCGAAGTGCCCCAGGGCTCCATCCTCCATCCTTTTCTCTTTCTCTTTTCAATACTACAGAATTGCAGTATTCACAGGAAACAGATCGTTCGTGCTTGAAGTACAGTCCACAGACAGAGTCTCCCCAGTCCACATCTCCTGCCTGAGCATCTGCTTTGCATTCTGGATTCGTGTTTGTGTGTCAGTCCGAGCACCTTCCTGACCCGTGACTGACCAGACGGCTGAAACTTCACAGGCTGCCAGCTCAGTTCCATATCTCGCTGCCCTGCTGGAACTGCTCCCTGGGGCCTTCCCTTTCTCAGAGAATGGCAGCTCAGTTCGTACGCTTGTTTTCATCTGAAACCTTGGAGTAATCCTTGACTCCTATTTCATCCTTAGACCCACGTTCAGCTTACGAACATGTAGAAGTGAACACTCATTGGCTCTGTGCTCAGCCCAGGTCAGCCGTCCTCGTCCCTCCACATCACTCTGAGGAAAAGCAGAAACCTGAGCCGGTCACCCATCGCACCCTGGAGGACTTACCCCACCCCTCCTCTCTGACCTTGTCCCTGCCCGCTTTCCCAGCCAGCGTCACTCCAGCGACCGGTTCTCCTTCCCTGGACCTCTGAGCCTCTGACCTTCTGCCTCCTCCCTCTCCCAGAATATTTTCTCAGATTCCCAGGTGCACGGGCTCCCTTGTGCACCTTCAGCCTCTGTATTCAGATGTCCACTTTTAGGGAGGGGTGGGGGGTCTATCCAGAATTGCAAGCTGCCCCTCCTCCCACCTCAGAGCTCCCTGTCCCCCCCCCCCTTTGGCATTATTTTCTCATTAGGGTTCCCTTCTACCTGAGATGTGACCTGTGCCAGTTAATTTGGTTTGATTGGAGATCGACAGTGGCAGGAATGTCAACCCTTTCACCCTTGGCATTCTGCCTGGTGCGTGATCAGTGCCCAGTGGCTGGTCTCTGCCTCTCCAAAGCCTCGGAAAGTCAAGCTGCATCTTCATCAGGCCTGCTGGAAGTGCGGGGGCATAGTAGCTCCTGCCCGTGGCCCATGAGAGCTGGTGTGAATGTCCTCTAGTCCCCACGCTCAGGTTTACAATGCTGAGGCACAAAATCCTTGGCTCTGAAAGGGTGGTCCTCAGACCAGGAGTGCCTGGGAACCCATCAGAAGTGAGGTCTCAGGCCCCACCCTAGATCTACTGACATTGGAATCTATGACCTTGAACAGCCCTGGAGACCCTGTTTGTGGTGCAGGTTGAGAGCGTCGCTCCCCAAGGTGCTCCCAGGGTTTGTCATGAGGTCGAGCCCCACAGCCCACAGTGCGACAGGCTGCCAAACACTCATTCTGGCTGCCAAACACTCATTCTGGCTGCCTCTCCTCTCCTCCCGGCTGTGACATCTCCATTTCCTTCCCAGGGCTCCTTCCACCAGACCTCTGCCCTGAACGCTTGCTGCAGGGTCTGCTTTGGCTGAATGAAATCTAGACTGAGAAGATAAGTGTTAGTCGAATGAATGAATAAATACGGAAAAGTTCTAGAGTAAGTGGTACATAGTGCATGCGAGAAATTTCTACCGGGAGCAATTTTGCAGTTGATACCAGGGCATCTTTGGAAGGTGCCGTCCCCGTCAGAGTCTCTGCCCTAGGTGTGGATGTGAGATGAGATGATCCCTGGAGAGCAGCTCTTCCTGCTCCACCGGGCTGTGTTCTGGGGTTTATTGTTGAAGTTACCATTTCCTCTTCTGTGCAAAAACAATGATGGGATTGCCAAATTAAATCCTTGGCCTTGGGCAATTCCCAGGGGTTAGGCTGAGGAGGGTATAGCTAGCTGATAGGTTCCAGCAAGTTCCTGTTAAAATTACCCTATTCCTTTCTTATGCCTCAAAACATGAGGGTCCAGGAGATGGGAAAAGAGTCTGTCTCTAAAAGATGTTAGAACCTTGATTTTGGTCCTCACAAGCTTGGTGGGTAGCTGCTGCAGAGAGGATGAGTTGGTAAAAGGCTTCCTCCCCTCTGAAGCCCAGAGCCCAGGCCAGAGGACAAACATCTCCCTCCCTCTCCCCTCCCCTCCCTCCCTAAGCCCCTCCCTCTTCCCTTTTTTCTCCCTCCTTCCCTCTCCCTCTTCCCTTCCCTCTTCTTTTCTCCTTCCCTCTCCTCCTCTCTCTTCCCCTCCCTCTCTCCCTCCCTCCCT
This sequence comes from Otolemur garnettii, assembly GCF_000181295.1. NCBI lineage: Eukaryota > Metazoa > Chordata > Mammalia > Primates > Galagidae > Otolemur > Otolemur garnettii. Next base: position 2,638,273 of record NW_003852414.1, read on the forward strand.
CCTTCTCTCTCTTCCTCTCTCTCTCTCTCCCTAGTGCCTGGTGCCCAGCCCATTCCCAGGGCCTGGAATCTTCTTGACTACACTCTTAAACGAGGTATGATTTGGCAGGGTGATGACACCCTCATCTCCCTGGTTTCTCCTTCCGTGATATTTATAATACAGTAGAATCTCTGAGTTGACCAAGGGACTTTCACAAACTGGTCAGCAGATGGCGGTGGGAAGGAACTAGGCCTGCTGTGCCGATGAGTACATGTGATGTGTGTCCAGCCTGTGAAAATTAGGTCAACTTCAGGAGGTGGTCGATATAGGGAGATGGTTGACTGTGGAGGTTCTACTGTATATATGTTGTAACTTCCATTTCTTTTCTTTTTTTTTTTTTTTATAGAGATAGAGTCTCACTTTATAGCTCTCAGTAGAGGGCTGTGGCATCACAGCTCACAGCAACCTCCAGCTCTTGGGCTTAGGTGATTCTCTTGTCTCAGCTGGGACCATAGGTGCCCTCCACAACGCCCGGCTTTTTTTTGTTGCATTTTGGCCAGGGCTGGGTTTGAACCCACCACTCTCAGGATATGGGGATGGTGCCTTACTCACTGAGCCACAGGCACCACTCTTCCATTTCTTTTGTAATGAAAATATCATCTCCGTCTCTCTCTCTCTCTTTGATTACATGACAATTGTAGTCTTTTTTTAATATAAAAAAAGGAAATAAAGGAACAACTTTAAATTCCCTGTTCATACAAAGGAACAGAGACTGAAATGAGCTGCACTCAACTCTAAAATGTCTGTCTTGCTGTGTTAAGGTTTTCCCAATTCCGTCCTCCCAGTTAGTGGGTTATTCTTCAGCCTCTCTTGGCCCACGTTTCTGACTTTGTTGACTGACAAGCTGGTGATTGTGACTTCTAAGGAGAAACAGCTTTCCTCACACAAGCTTCCTTCCCCCAGGCCCACAGCGAGCGGTTAGCAGTCTCTGCGTGGTACGCTGTCGGGCCCTCTGCTAAGAGCATTATTTTCAGGAACTCATTTAATCCTCATAACAGCCCTATAAGGTGCTAATCTAAGCCTTATTTTATGGATAAAGAAGCTAAAACATAAAGATTCAAGGAGATGAAGCAACTTGCCAAGGTCACAGGGCGATGGAGTGGGAGGGCCACATCGAATTGGAACACTTGTCGACCTCCAAGGACGAGTCCCTCTCTGCCGGGCTGCACCGTCTGCCGCCCCCAGACCTGTGTAGGAGCCCAGATTGCTGTGAAATTCGGTCCTGTAACGTGGCATCGCTATTGCATATGCTTTGAAAAACAGCAGATTCTCGTCGCTAGCTTGGAAATGTGGAAGTTGGTATCTGTTTTTGAGCCTGACTTTTCCCGTTCTTCCCTGATTTCTTTCTATAGCTTTCTCAATCTATGGTCCTTGCGCTCCTCTAAATGATTTCCTGGCTAATTAGAAACTTGCCAACTGCCACATCCCTCCACCCCTTCCTTAAGTGACTCTCAGATCTGTCTCTATGGCATGGGACAGCAGTGTCCCCTGCTCCAGGGCATGGATGAGGATGATTTTGTAGAAAATTGCCAGCTTCCCTCCTCCAGCCTCCTTCTTTCTTTTTCTTTTTTTTTATTGAATGGTAACTATGTACATTAATGCACTTCTGGGGTACAGTGTGAGGTTTTCACATGCAATCTGAAATACTTCCATCAACTGGTCAACACAGCCTTCATGTCATTTTCTCAGTTATTGCTTTAAAACATTCACATTCTACTCTTAGAAAGATTCACCTGCAGCCTCCTTCTTTCAAGACAACCTCATAGTCTTTATAAATGCTCTGACTCTTTCCCTGGGTCTACACCTTATTTTCCCCTCTCCTGACTACCTATCTTCGTATCTATCCGATCTTCTGCCACCATCTTTGTCTCTTTTAAAATTCCCCCCTTTTAAAATAATTGTGAGGTCATTCTTCTTTTCCTTGGGATGTGGCATCTGTCTTTGCTCCTCGGCTCCTTCTCCTGAAGTTTCTTCTGTCTTTCTCTCCACCTTTCCTCAGGCCCTGACCGTAACCACCCAGGTCACAAACTGCCTGATCCTTGCCTGTTTCACGGGCACCACAGCTCACCTCTTAGGCCTTCACTCCTTGGGAGGCTGTTTGCACTCAAGGTCCCCTGCCTTGCACCCGCCAGGGAGCCTTAAACCTGGCCTTTGTTAAATTTCCAGGAAGTGCTGATTGCAGGAATTTTATCTCATTCCTGCTTTCATGACTGATTTTAGTCATTAGGAAAGCATCCCAAGTTTAATTTCAGGTTCCTTTTCTTTCCTTTAAAAAAAACAACGTCCTAGAATTTCAGGTTTCTTTTCTCTCCTTTAAAAAAAAAAATTATCTCATTTTAAGGTATAGTGCTGAAAACATTTTTTTTTTAAGTGAGAAAATGCTAACATCTGTTTGATTTCTCTCACTATAGCTTGATTCTGGAACAGTTTAAAGGAAGGAAACTTTAGACCAACTGTAGATGGCTCGTTGAAAAAGACAGAAAGAAACTTCCCTTTTATGTTCTTTCTAGGACATAGCAGCAGCCACTTGCCGCTGTCACCTCAAGCACAGTGGCAAAGTGCTGATGGTCACTTAACGCAGAACACTGTGCTAGCACCCGAGTTGTCCTAGCCATACCAGGGAAGGGCGATCGCCCTAAAACAAATGTGGTCTCGTGGGTGTCCATATTCAGGTAAGTCTATTTGCAAAGGAGAGGTGATTGTCCTGATAGGCAGTCTTATGTCAGCCCTGAATGGTAAGTGTCCCATTAAAGATTAACTTTTACTGCTCCTTTGCACATTGGCAGCTGCAGATCCGGGGTTCAGTTCATCTTCAGCTAGTGAAGTGTTGTCTGATCCTTACATTCTAGGTGCTTCGAGCAGGATGAGACTGGCACCTCCTGGGGGGCTGGCTGTGGGCTCCCAGCTCTGATGGGCTCCAGGGTGGGGGTGGGGCATCTCAACCTCTCAGTCTGTCCAGCCCCACCTTAGTGGTCTGTGACTCTGAAACCTGCTCAGTAGATCCAGGCGTCTGCATAAAATTTTACCTGCCTTGCACAAAGCAGTCACCTGGGCAGTAAAATAAATTGTGAGCATTTTAGTACTAACCTGGCAAAAATTTTTTTCTAATGATGAGCAGGTGTTTTTTTTTTTTGTTTTGTTTTTTTTAATCCCAGCCCGGTTATGGAAGGGGTATGATGTTTTTAGGATCATGAGGGAAGACTGCTCACTCTGTACATTGCACAGATGTTTAGTGGAGTGCCTACTATGTGCTAGGCACGGGGCTAGGTGTTGGGGGGTCAGCAGTGGACACGGCTGAGAGATGACAGTCACTGGGTGAATAGGCAGTGCCTCAGTGGGCCTTGTGCAAGGTGGGTAAAGAAACTGTCATGAGCCTTGGTGCCCATAGTACAGTGGTTACGGTGCCAGCCACATACGCTGAGGCTGGGGGAGGGGGTTGAACCCAACCCAGGCCGCTAAACAACAATGGCAATTGCAACAATTGCCAACACTGGATGTTGTGGCAGGTGCCTGTAGTCCCAGCTACTTGGGAGGCTGAGGCAAGAGAATTGCTTAAGCCCAAGAGTTTGAGGTTGCTGTGAGCTATG
>NW_003852414.1:2642650-2661516 GCF_000181295.1 Otolemur garnettii
GATTCGAACTTTTTTGATATCACCTATAATAAGAAATACCGTCTCCCTTGTAACCCAGTGCACTCATACATGCACAAACATCTAAAATGAGCATTTCTCAAAGTGAGTGATAGTTGCCCTTCCCCATGTGCTACCCTCTGGCGTGCTTCACTGAGAGGCCACAAGCCTGGAGTTTGTTAAAGTTCCGTGTCCTAGAGCCGGGTGTGGTGGCTCCCGCCTGTAATCCTAGTACTCTCGAAGGCCAAGGCAGGTGGATTGTTTGGGCTTAGGAGTTTGAAACTATCCTGAGCAAGAGCAAGACCTCATCTATAAAAACAGCCCGTGTTATGGTGGGCACTTGTAGTCCCAGCCACTTGGGAGGCTGAGGCAAGAGGATTGCTTGAGCCCAAGAGTTTGAAATTGCTGAGTTATGACGCCACGGCACTCTACCAAGGGTGACAAAGTGAGACCCTTGTCTGAAAATAAAGTTTGGTGTTGAGGTGCCACCTGTGTGCTCGCCAGCCTCGTCTGTTGGGCTAGTTCATTAACCCCTTGGTGCTTTGCTTGTCTTAGTTATGAAGTGTGGATAATGGTACCTACTCCTGGGGTCATTGCAAAGCTAGACTCAATTACTATATGTGAAGCATTTTAGGCCCCCTCCTGGTACAGAGTAAGTACTACGTAGGTATTAGCTGCTCTACTATTATTCTGTAATTCTTAAAAGTGTTAGGGGAGTCCTGCCAAATCCATTTTAGATCTTTAATGGCTTTCAACACACAATTTAGAAGACACTCTTGAGATAGGGAAATCTTCTAGGGTTATAAGGGGTTTGGGGGGGAGCCTGGAGACATTGGACAGGCAGGGGGACCTCTTCCAAGTGACCCTTGACATAGGTGACCTTTCTGCTAAGGACAGTGAGTAGCCATTCAAGAGAATGGGTTGATAGAATTTATGTTTAGGAAATTAAAAGATTGCTCTCATCAGGGTATGTAAGGGAACTAAAGGGCTGGACCAGAATGATACTGGGAACTGTTAGTGGTTACCGAAATCATGGCCAGAGATGGAAGTGGCCATGGGGACAGGTAGACGCTAAGTGACTTAGATAGTTGGTTGGGTGTAGAAAATGAGGGAGAAGGAAGAGGAGGAGAGTGTGGTGGATAGTCACACGGACCAGCACACAGTGGGGACCTGACATGCCACTGCTTGAATCTGTCATGTCTGTGATCTGTCCACATGGAGGGCGGGTGAGCAAGGGGAGAGGCTGGCACTGTAGAGATTTAGAAGCCGAGGGAGGGGGCACTGCTACGTGAAACCGTGGCAGTGTCAGTGAAAGGGCTTGTCTGGGAAGCGTGCGTGCACAGAGGGGTAGCAGAGGGAGGCTGGAGAGGGTTCTGAGGCTCCTTCAAATGTCAGAAAAGCTCAGCTAGCAGTGGGATGGAGGAAGGAGGAGCTGAGGACTGAGCTGAGGCTGCTGCAGAGAAAGGAGGAAAACCAGAGGAGTAAGGTCATCAAAGCCATTAAAAGGAAGGGTGTGTTTCGTGTTCATGAGAATGATGTGGTCAACAGTATCTCAAAGATCTTCCTGGCTGCCCAGGAGCCATTGGTCAGGGGCGGTTATGGGGCCTGTTTTGTTATCTGAGTGTTTCTGTGAGATGCCAGTGTAGACAGAATCTCCAATGCTAATGTTTACGCCCAGTGAAAGACATCACACGTTAATTCCTGTTTCAAGAAGCAAAGCTTCCTCCCCTCCCCCCCTACAAATTCTCTGCACAAACACAGACGTGCAACCTGTGCCAGATTCCCACATTTTTCAAGCAATGGAAATGACATTTTAAGTGACATATTAATCTTACTTGCAGATTTTCACAAAGGACTGTAGAATTTAGAATATGAGGAATTAATTTTTAAGTAAATAGTTGTACCAAAAGACAACTTGGACGAAAAATAAATTTAGCGATTGATTTTGTTGGCGATGGCGTCACTTTGTAACGTCAGTGGGGGGAGAATTTGTCACTTACCTTTGTCTCAGGTGTTGGCACTTGTGGTTATTGCTAAGCATCCAGCCTTCCCAGAGGTAGCTGCCTTTAAAGATCCTGATGGCTTTAGCTATTGTAACTTACCGTATTTTGCTCTATACCACGTGCTTCCACGTAAACCGCACCCCCAAACTTTCAGTAAAAAAACAAAACAAAAAAACCTTTTGTTTTAATTTTAAACTCAAATTTTTATTTATTTACATTTGTATTATAAGGAAATTTTACCGTTTATTTTTTAACACATTATGGGACAAGAAATTTCATGTAACAAATAATTATAAAACATGAGAATAAATACAAGAAATTTTATGTACTGGTAACAAATATTACTACCTACATAGAATGCATATCCTTTTTTTAAAAAATTTCAAATTAATTGATGGTTCACTTTTTTAGGTTACGTTGCCAGGGTAAAGCTTCAGTTGTAAAGGAGCCCCTCACCCAGGGGGCGTTATACACCCTCACCACGTGCACAGTAGGTGAGATTCCGCCTCAGGTCCTCCCTTCTTCTGCTAGTCATCCTCCCTCCGACCCCCTCCCACCTCCTTCTACCCCTATATACTGCATATCCTATTTTTCCCCTCAAAATTTTAGGCCAAAAAAAAAAATGCCCATTATATGTGACAAAATACGGTAGCAACCTAGTCCTGATCTTCCTTCCTGCTTACAGAACAAGAAAAGTCTTTAAGTCAGATAAATAGTGCCAGCTTTAAAGTTACCTTTTTGGAAAACCTTTTTTAAAAAAAAGATACCATGACATTTACCCATTATAAGGCATAATCAGAAGTCCTCACTCTCTACTTGTATATGTTTTCAGACTGTGTTTTCCCAGGGCCTATTTTTAAGATTCATAAATGCCTCTATTCCCATGGCTTTAAAAAAAATTGTAATGAGCTATGATTTGCAGATATCTTTATTTTCCAGGGCAACGGTGCCCATCTTTCACGTTCTATCCAAAGGGATAGAGCATTCTTGGTATGTTCAAACTATTAATACCGACTTTTTTATTATTTTTACATGCATTTTTAATTTTATGAGTCGTTCTATGTATCATGCACTTTACAGTTTTGCATTCAAAGACATTTTAACTAGATTTATTTCTGGAAATGTATTTCCCAGTGAAATGTTGAATTATATGTTATTTCCTGCTGTGACACAATCTTGATTTCTTTTATATTTTCGGTACTGTAATACTATAAACTAAGCCCTATTTTGAAGAAGGTAGCACATGTAACTATTGAGCTATTGTTCGGTAATAGTTAGATACCATTGCAATCTTTAAATGTGTTACCATTAAGGTTTTAGATCTGCCTTCTTGATTTTTTTTTTTTTTTTTTTTTGAGACAGAGCCTCAAGCTGTCCCCCTGGGTAGAGTGCCGTGGCATTACAGCTCACAGCAACCTCCAACTCCTGGGCTCAAGCGAGTCTCTTGCCTCCGCCTCCCAAGTAGCTGGGACCACAGGCGCCCGCCACAACGCCCGGCTATTTTTTGGTTGCAGCCGTCATTGTTGTTTGGTGGGTCCGGGCTGGGGATTCGAACCCGCCACCTCAGGTGTACGTGGCTGGCGCCTTAGCCGGTTGAGCTATAGGCGCCGAGCCCTTGATTTTAATAAATAGAAAAATGTCTATGACATTTTCCCTACAGAACTCTCTATTTTTTTTTTTAGAAAGGTCTCATATTCAAATTACTTTAATCCATACGGATCTTATTATCTTTTATTCTCAAAGTTCCATACTTCGCTGTTTGAGTAGATGCTTGCCTGGCAAAATTCCTTTGAACCTTACTTTTCTCGTGAGATGGACATTCCCCGTGACCAAAGCAGAATGTTCTTACCGTTTCTGTTCAGTCCGGTCAGCAAAGGAAAAGGACCTCTTCTTTTAGAAGTGTCTTCCACCATCGTCTACACGCGCAGCTGGTGGGTGGCCATCTAATTAGAGAGAAAGCTGTCATTAACAGCCAACAGAATGGGAAGCGTGTGACATCTCTGCTCACCGACTGGAGGGGACCCAAATAGCATCAGAAACAATGCGGAGAAAATGAAAATCACATCTGACTCTGTAGATTGTTGTTTTCAACACTGAGAAGTCTCTGTCAGCTGGAATGGCAGCTTGGCCTTGGTAGATGGGGCTCCATTTTTGGTGTCTATTTTCAGTGGTGTTGATTGATTCTGCTCTCACTCTCTCTCAGAAGGCCATTGACGCCGTCCTACCCTATGTTGGCCATTATGGGTTGACTTCAAGGATAATGATCAGCTTCGGGGAACAGTGAGAGCAAATCAGAGAGGTATTGATCTGAAGATGGGGGACATTTACAAAGCTGTTGCAAGGACTATTTTCTCCTCCTCTCAATGGGATGCTGAATAGATGAGAGGAAACACTCCTTCCTTGCGTTCTGACCTTCCTAACTGGATCTGTGAGCAATGGTTTTGATTGTAGCACAGACTGAATTATCGGTGACTTAAGCCAGGTCTTCTCCCTCATCAAAAAGAAGTCTGGAGATTGGAAAACCAAAGATGGTGGTGTGGTGGCCCCAGTATTACCCGTGCATCTATCAATAGTGTGATCAGTGTCACTATCTCGTTTTTACTTGGTCATCCTTAAATTCTATTTTATGATTGTTATTATTTTTTTTTAATTTCAAATTGTTATGAGGGTACAAATGTTTAGGTTACACTGTTTTCAGTGCTAAGGTCAAGTTCAAGTTGTAGTTGAGCCCTTCCCCTAGGGGGCGTGCTGAACACTCTCACGTTGTGCCCATTAGGTGAGATCCCGCCAGTCACCCTCCCTTCCCCACTCCTGCTTTCCTCTCCCTTTCCTTGACTATCCTTGTGTTTTTCTTTTGTGTGGGCTTATAGTTGTTTATACATTGGTTTCATATTAGTATCCAGTCTATTGGATGCTTTTTTTCCCATTCTTGGGATCTGGATGGAGTTATTCTAAATCGTAATAAAATATGTGTGACATTTTTACCATTTTTCAGTGTACAGTTTGGTGGCCTACAGCGCATTCATCTTGTGCCACCATCACCACCATCCAGAACGCTCCTCATCTTGCGAAACTGATAACTCTGTATCCATTAAACATTAACTGCTGGTTTCCCTCTTTCCTGGCCCCTGGGCAACGACTGTTGTACTTTCTGACCCTGTGAATCTACTTCTGTGTGCTCATACAGTATCTATCTTTTCAATTTACTTAGCGTATCGTCCTTAAGGTTCATCCATAGCATGGGTCAGGATTGCCTTTCTTTTGAGGCTGGATAATGTTCCATTACACGTATGCACTGCATTTTGCTTCCCTGTTCGGCTGCCACAGACCTGTGGCCACTATGATAATGCCACTGTGAATAAGGATGTCTTAACAGGAGTATTTCCACCCTCAGTATCCCCGCCCCCGATTGCATTCTAAGCAGGAAGGAGGAGGAAAGGGGAAAATCACCTTTTAGCCAAGTCAGCCTCTTTCTGAACACTTTTCCAGAAGTCCTAGTGGTTAATTTCTATGACCCAGAAATTAAGAACAATAATGGTGATAAAATAGTTAATATTTATTGAGTGCTTCCGTATGCCAGCACACAGTGATGAATAATTCATCTCATCCTCACCATAAACGTGTGAGGATGGTTACATTTTGCCAAAGAGGAATTTGAGGCTCAGTGAAGTTAAAGGGGCTGCCTAATGCAGCTGGATGTCATGACTTTGTGTCATACAGCGGGTAAGAGGGGAAGCAAGGATTTGAACCCAGAATTCTGGCTCGAGAAGTCATGTTCTTAACTAGGATCTTTTGCTCTCATTTTCAAGGAAGGCTGAGGAAGGCAGGTTTATCTCAAGTAGTTGTGTTTCCTTTCCCACCCAAATCAGGGTCCTACTTGTGGGGAGAAAGAGGAGAATTATGGATAGTGAGCAGGCAACTTGTACACCTGCCATGGTGCACCTGCTCGGGGGGCTGCCTCTCAGATCGCTGGTCCGAAGCCATGTTGCCTTGGGCCTCTGAAATTGCAGCTGCTTCATAGCTTTGGGCCACTGTCCACTCTCACTTCATTGTGCTGGCCAAGACAAACCAACATTGGCCAGGCCATTTTGGTTTAACCAGAAGGAAAGGGGGTAGACCACAAATGATAGAAAACATTATACATACCCCGGAAATGGTCATGATCTTCCAAACCGAAGTAGCCTCACACAGCTACTTGGCCATGGAGGAGGGAACGAAGGTGCAGATATTCTTTTTAGAAAATAGCGTTTCTTATTTACTAAGCGATGATTTCTGCCAGCAGCGTGCTGCTTGTTTTAAAACATGATTGCCTTTGATCTTTGCGGCTATTATTTTTTACTGATAGTATTTTTGTTATAAATTAAATAGCACCAGCTGTCACCCATCAAATCCCCCTGACTTTCTGATTTTAGAACTAAGCTCTTTATCACACAGTATTCTAGCCTTGATCACACTGACTTGAGTGTCTTTTTAATCTTCTGTTTTGTTTTATGAGGTTTTGCCACATTGCCCAAGCTAGTCTTACCCTCCTGGGCTCCAGCGATTCTCCTGAGTAGTTGGAATTACAGGTGTGGGCCATGGTGCCTGGCCCTCTTCTGGTTTTTACAGATACATCCTCCCTCCCCTTTCTTATCCCGAACATGCTAGACCTTGTCCTCTGAGACTTGAGCCTGACATATCTGGAGCCCTTTGGGGGTGAAGACGGATGGATATATCTGTCACTGGCCTTTGCATCCTCTTCTTCTTATCCTTGATAAATAATGAAGGTAACATTAGTGAATTTCGTTGTTTGTCTTAAGCCCAAGCCAAGTGGTTCTCAACCCCGAGGGTTTTGTGCCCCCAGGGGACGTTGGGTAGTGTCTGCTGACTTTCTTGGTTGTCACAAGTAGGAAAGGGGTGCTACTGGAGCCTAGAGGCTAGAAGCTACAGATGCCGCTAACCATCCTATAACACCCAGAGAGCCTTCTGTGGCGAAAGATCACCTGGCCCTAAATTCCAGTAGTGCCGAGGATGACAAACTGCCCACTCTCAACTGTCCTGGACAACTTGTCATTGAGTTGTTGATCTTAGATAAGTTACCTGAATGCTTTGATGTTTTAATGTCTGATTATTCTCTGATCAATCCATCTTCAGCATGAACTCATGTGGTGTTGTGGTATTAAGCAACACCACACCTTGCCCTTTAGTGAATTTTATGAGCTCACAATACATCTGCCATGTTTAAGTATCTTTCACTCTAGTTCAAGATTTTTCTTCTATGATGATCTTCTTAAGTTTATTTGCAGACTTGGAGCCTGTTGCTCAGTGGTTAGGGCACCGGCCACATGCACTGGACCTGGGGGGTTCAAACCCAGCCGGGCCTGCTAAACAACAATGACAACAACAACAACAAAAATTATAGCCGGGCGTTGTGGTGGGTACCTGTATTCAGGAGGCTGAGGCAAGAGAATCGCCTAAGCCCAGGAGTTGGAGGTTGCTGTGAGCTGTGACACCATGGCACTCTACCGAGGGCAACAAAATGAAACTCCTGCCTCTACAAAAAAAAAAAGGAAATTTTAAGGTGTTGTACATCTGTCAGCTCGTGTTATTTATTAAGTTCTTTTCTCCTAGGCTTTTCTGCTCTTGGTTTAATTATTCCTGGATTATTTCCTCAACAGAGATTCCGAGCTCCTTTGCTAAGGAAAGATATTAATACACAGGTTAGTTCTACCCTTTGGGATTTGTGCATATACTGTCCTCAGTGAAGTGAGATTTGCTAATACATCATGATTATACACACTGGCTTAGAGCAGACGGTTCCAAACCGCAGCCAGGGAAAAGCAACATAATGTCATCCTGTAAAGCAAGTCCAGCTGGGGGGAGACTTGATAACTTAGGCTGATTTTAACTGCTGTGCCGCCAGTCCCAGGGTGCTAACCCGGATAAAACAGTCTGATTTCCCAGAGCCCCACTCTATGACAGCCGACGAGCCATCTAGGGTCCCAGACCACACAGCAGGCCATGCAGACGTGACAGTCCTGTGAAGATGGAAATGAGTTGGGACCAGAGGGATTCCGGGCCAGTGCACACATCAACAAGTTCTATATTTGGACGCTCAGTTGAACTATTTGGTCAAATAAGGAAGAACGCGAGGCTTTGACGTTTGTCAAATTTCACATCCCCTTTCATAGGAAGGGACGTGTGGGTTGGAGACAGTAAACATGTCCCCTTGTCCCGATCCCCTTTGCTTCATTCCTGAAACCACCTCGGGATTTTGCCTCCTTGTGTCTTAACCACAGTCAGTCATAAATCAGAGCCAGCTCCGTGCATCCCCTTGGAGGGAAACTACGGAAGAGTGAAGAATCTTTTCTGGACAGAGCCATTGTCATTTTTTGGTGTCTCAGGGTCATTTTCCGTACGTGTTAAAACTCTCCAGGCCCCAGGCTTGTTGAGAGGACACTGATTTTAGCCAAATATGTGACCTTTAGTCCCTCGTTCTTTAAAAGGAAAGTGTGACTCAAGTAGACAGACGGTGTCTGCATCTTGGCTCAAGGAACCTGTCCCCTCTTTAGGAATCTGCTCATTCTCTCGTGGTCCGAGTGAGGTGCAGCCCCCAATTCTTGACAGTTTGCCCACAGAACCCTCGACGGGGCCTAGAAGACACGTCAGCTCCCAAATGTGGAATCTGGATATGCAAAGCAACTCAAAAGCGCCAAACTGAAAATCTACACCTCTTAATTTACTCTGTAGAGAGCATTCTCAGACACTCGTGAATCCACAGAAATTTGTTTCCTGTCATTGACAGAAAAAAGTGCTGACTGACACCATAACTTTACAGATAATGAGATCTTCGGGGAAGTTTTAATCTTTTCAAAGTTTCCAGGAGCTATGCAGAAACTCTGGGGCTTTCTCCTACCCCCCCTCCCCGCCCCCCCCACCCCTGAAACTTTAATGATCATATTATCTGTCTGTCTTTCTGACTTTCATCTGTTCTATAAACAGACCGGGAGAAGAAAATATTTGAGGGTGTTTCAGCTGGTGTAACTTACACGTCTCTTTGTAGGGTAGTTAGAACGTATAATTTGAATCACAATGCATATTTAATTGAGGGTGGATATTTATAACTCGGAAAAGACATCCTTCCCGTTGTGCACGTGTTTGAATTTAGCTCCTAAGCGTGTACAACCTGGATGCCAATTTAAGTATCAGAAAGGCAGATGGTACCAGGAATTATTAGGATTATCTTTGTTGCCACATGCTGCCCAGTCTTTGTCCTTCTAGCCAAAGGTGTGTAGTTAAATAGCTCATACCTTTTCCTTTCCGTTCCTTCCAGCGCCCTGTTAAGTGGTGGTGTTTTTGCGACTCAGGTCTCATTAGCATTTCTTCTGGGGACTGCCTTCAGGGCAGGACCACTTACTAAATCCTTCCGAGGCTTTAGGAGAAGGAAAACCATGGTAACCAGATGTAGGGTATGATTATTTGCCTCTGACCTGGCAGAGTGTTGGGTTTAACAAAAGGAGCTTAATAGAAATGTTCAAATTGACCCTTCTCATCACTCAAGGCTGCTCAGAGCTCAATCAATCTCTCATTATTATCGGAGTTAGTCGAGCAAAGGCAGCCGCGATCGCATTTTTCATAATCACTTCTTGAGCCAAATGTAATTTGCAATTTGTAGCATTGTATTATGAAACAATAATGCATTAAAATGAACAGAGCAAGAATTAGGAGTATCACAGTTAAGAAAGGATGCGGAGAAGTAGTCGTGGGAGAGGCACTCTCAAAATCGTTTTGAGGGGACATGGCTGATTTCAATGCCAAATTAAGCATTTAGAAAAATCGGAACTCTGTTTTTACTAAGTTTAAGTATATGTATGTGTGTGTATGTCTATAAATGCATCTATGTTACAGCAAAGTCAATTTAGTTCCAGGGGAAACCAAAAATATGATTTGCATATTATTTTCGCAATAATAATATTTGAGTCTTTGGGGTTATTGGGTTAGAGTAGTTTATTTACCTGCATGGAAAAAAAAAAAACAACAACAACAGATATATCATACAAAGGTATATCTTTACAAAAAAGGAATTTATTTGCCACAGAAACTCTGCTGTGTGCCCTGTGAATAAGGTAATGTCCCCAAATCACCACCATCATAATTAAGGTAGGGTTCCAGTCATCTTCTCTCATTCCACTCAAATAGTTCTAAGCACAGATTATAAATATTTCAGTGACTTATATATTTATTTTGTTTTTTTAAGGATTAATAGGTTTGCTTCACTCCCCCTCGTCTTTATGTCTGAATCCCATAGATTTTTGCTTATTTGTTTATTTTTATTTATTTTTTATTAAATCATAGCTGTGTACGTAATGCAATCATGGGGTATGATGTGCTGGTTTTATATACAATTTGAAATGTTTTCATCCAACTGGTCAACACAGCCTTCACGGTATTTTCTTAGTTACTGTGTTAAGACATTTATATTCTACACCTAGTAAATTTCACATGTACCCTTGTAAGATGCACTGTTTTAGATCTTTGGAGTTTGTGGTGGTTCTTATAAAGTTGAAATTGAGTCTGTGCTGGGCTCCCCTCACCCCGTTTTCAATTTTTCAATTATTGTTTTAATATTTCCTCGTTTCTCGTCCTTCTAGGATTTCTGGAGTGTCAGGTTCCTAGGCGTATCAGCGGGCCTCTGATTAGCTGACCCCTAAGGCGTGCACTTACAAAGACGTGTAAGGGAAGAGCTGAACAGGATATGTTACCCATTAAGAGTCCATTGCATGTCTAAAGGCTGGTCTATCTTGGTTAAGTAGAAGCTGATTTTTCTATTTTTTTTTTTAAGTTACTTCTTTTTCCTGGGATGCCAAGCAACACAAATTTGGTTTATTAAATCTAATCAGACTAGCTCTGATGAAAACTACACACAATCAAATAATGATCCTCAAGTTTTTTGTGGATTTCCTTTTAAAGAGAACCTCTGCCTAACCCCACCAATTTGAAACTGCGGCCCGTCTGACAAAAGCGCCGTCAGGTTGTCACGGACCCTTTCCCAAGTCCCCCTTCTCATCATTGTTGATTACCAAGATGCTTTTTTGCCTAAATAGGAGCTTTCTGCTTTTCATAATCAGCCGCCTCGTCCCTGATTTCATCTCGCATTGCTACAATCTACTGCTGGGCAAATCAGTACGCTTTCAGGGTACCGATTTCTGAAAATGTCACTAAAATATGTAAGATTCTATACAGAGAGGGCCTAGTAGGAGTGTCTTCTTTCTTTCTTTGTAAAATGGAGGCCAAAATCTCCACCACCACCCCCCCAAAAATAGCCAGAAACCCAGCACATCATCACAAAAGATGAATACATGCCATGAACTCCTTGCTATTTCGCCCCCTGAATGAGCGTGGGCATTTAATGTGCTCCTGCTGTCCCCTGGTAGCATTTGCACAGACCGCTACCGATGATTTTGACTTTTGGAGTGTCAGTGCATTAGAAATGTTGGCAGTTTCCTACGAATGGGTATGTGAGCGGTTTTTAGGGTCCTCTCCGTGGCTAGGAGCACATCTCACCTTCAAGTTCCTGGCCTTCATAGATAAGCACCATTCAGGAACAGCGTCCCCTGAACCTAGTTGCGAACACAAGATCTATCTCATTTATTTTTAAAAAAGAGTTATTAGCTCATCGCCTATGGCTCAAGTGGCTAAGGCATCAGCCACATATACGTAAGGTGGTGGGTCAGAATCCAGCCCAGGCCCGCCAAACAACAATGACGGCTGCAACCAAAAAAATAGCCGGGCATTGTGGCAGGCGCCTGTGGTCCCAGCTACTTGGGAGGCTGAGGCAGGAGACTCGCTTGAGCCCAGGAGTTGGAGGTTGCTGTGAGCTGTGATGCCACAACACTCTACCCAGGGGGACAGCTTGAGGCTCTGTCTAAAAAAAAAAAATAAAAAATAAACAAATAAAAAAAAGGAGTTATTAAGCAGCTGCTCTAAAGATAAAAGCAGATAGTGACTGCAAAGCTTTTGAGATGTCTTAGGGGTGGTGACCAGAGTCGTGGGTCTGAATTCTGGCTTTGGTCATGACTTGCTGTAGGAGCTGAAAACTCGTTAAGTGGGGCTGTGCGTCCTGAGGCTTCTCCTCCCAGGACGATGATGACACCAGCCTCGCAGGCTGGCTGTGGGAATCAGTGAGGTAATGTACATAATAAGAACTCAATAAATTCTACTTAAATGTAATTAAACGACCAAGAGAACACTCAGCAGGGTTCCGTTCTAGGGCTCCCTTGGGGATTACACGAAGTGAACTTCACAGGTCCCGGAATTTCATTTTCTCTTCGGAGCATCCAAATTTGGAGCCACTCCGAAACTCACGCTAGCTGTGAGGTGACCTGAACTCTAGTGCTAGCTCCCTGCAACTTTGTGCAACTCCTCTCCCCTCCTGGAGGTCAGTTTCTTTGTTTGTCAGATAAAGATGTCAGGCCTAAGGGACTGATCTCTAATCTTTGATTTTTAGAAACACGGGAATAAATCTCTTCAGTGCATATGGGCAAGGGTGCTATAGAACAATCGACTAAGATATATGCCTATATATTTTTCTTTAGATAAAATCTAGAGCAGTTACCTATTAGATCTTTGAGCAAAAATAAGTTTCTAACTGTGTTAGAGACCAGGATGATGAGTCGATGGGGAAAGTTTAACAAAGACCGAGAATGTGGGGAAAGTACCAGAATCAACTGAAAAGAAGTTCTCGAGGAGAAACTTGGGTTAAAAACCATTCCAGGCTGGGCGCGGTGGCTCACACCTGTTATCCCAGCACTCTGGGAGGCCAAGGTAGGTGGATCGTCTGAGCTTAGGAGTTGGAGACCAGCCTGAGCAAGAGTGAGACCCCGTTTCTAAAAATTGCCAGGTGTTGTGGCGGTGCCAGTAGTCCCAGCCATTGGAAGGCTGAGACAAGAGGATCACTTGAGCCCAAGAGTCTGAGGTTGCTGTGAGCTATAATGCCATAGCATTCTACCTGGGGCAACAAAGTGAGACTCTGTCTCAAACAAAACAAAACAAAACAACCATTTACGAAACTGAGCATGGTGGCTCACACCTGTAATCCTAGCACTCTAGGTGGCTGAGGCAGGTGGGTTGCTTGAGCTCAGGAGTTCAAGATCATCCTGAGCGAGAGAGAGAGAGAGAGAGACCCTGTCTCTAAAAACTAGCCAGGCATTGTGGCAGGTGCCTGTAGTCCCAGCTACTTGGGAGGCTGAGACAGGAGGATCAATCACTTGAGCCAAAGAGTTTGAGGTTGCTATGAGTGATACCCATGGCACTCTTCTCATGGTGGCAAGTGAGACACTATCTGTAAAAAAAAAAAAAATCATTTAGGAAAAATAGGACTTTAAGGACTCAGAGTGATGATGTTAAGAGCTTGTGGTTTTGCTTTGATTAGTGAATGGTGTGTTCCAGTGCTGCAGAGAGACACAAATGGGGACACATAACCGTGTACACAATTTGCATCTCAGGATCCTGAGTCTGGCTCATGGAGCAGCTGTAACTCTCAGGGATCTTTAGGACAGTTAACAGCAGGTTATGCAGTGGTTGCACAAACACCTGTATCTTCCAGAAATGACTGGAAGGTTCCAGAAACAGAGGATGAATTCCTGAAAAAAAAAAAAAAAAGACTACAATGAATCATGTGATAGTGCACATATTTAGAAATAAGGGGCAAAAATATAGGGCAAAATATTGACACTTCAGACCAGGAGTTGGGTATTGGGGGAGGATGTCGGCTTCTGGAAGACGACACTGAATCAATATTTGATCCATGTTAAATGTTCTTCCCCGGCCAAGCAGTATTACTTAACCTGCAAACTTCTCAGGGTAAATAGTCAGATGAGTAATGTAGTTAAGTCTTCCTTAGACATGAAGACCTTGGTAATTAGCAGTGAGAAAATACCAGATTTCCAGGTGACATTTCAGTGAGGTGGTTTTATGAAGAAAATCTTATTTTAAAGATTATTCCTCAAAGCTTACAAGATAAATTGCTTCTGGATATTCTGTTCATCTGTTTTTAAATATGGCAGCAGATTTTTTTTAAGACTTCCTTTTTACCATATCCTATTTTAAAATATGATATTAGGAAAAACCCTTTCATTAGAAAACCAATTATATTTTTATTTTATTTATAGCAGGATGCTGTGTGTTATCGTTCGGCATAATGTTTTCCTAAAGACCTCTAATTTTAGTAGCAATAGAAATATTGCAGTTCAAATGGTAAAATGGTTCAGCAGTATTTGTACCACCGCAAAAATTACAATTGCTTTACCGAAAACCAGAATGATGGTTTTAATAGCAAGGAAACTCTTTAACAGTAGTTAATTTTTAATGACATTTGCTTCTGTGTAGAACAAGAGCGTTCGTTGCAATCCTTTGTTGTTGTTTTGTTAGCTTTTTGCTTTTCCCATTTGTCAACAATTGCACATTTTGCTCATCATTCTTGGCTGTAATGATAGATTCAGCCAATCTGGCAGACGCAATGATCTCCTCTGTAACGCGTCACGGTAAAACCCATTTAGCAGATTACTTTGAGATTACTTTAGTAGAATGAAAACATTGCTATATCCTTTATGAAGACAGCCATATGTTTAAGAAATGTTACAATCAATTCTGCTCTGAATAAGACAGGGCTCAGCACTGCATCTTTCTGTGAAGGAGTCTTCACTGGAGCCTTGGGATTTTTTTTCAGGGAACGTTCTTCTAGTACCGCGAAAGCATTTTTTTTTTTTTTTTGCTTCTCTTTTTTGAACTGTTTTCCCTTTTTTTAATCATCTATTTTTTTTTTTAATGATCATTTTCCTACTCTAATACATCCCAAGATCTGACTAACAAATTCTTCTTGATTCGCCAGGGTAGGTGGCCACTTAACTTTCAGCCTCACCTGCTGGCTGGTCATGTTTTCTCTTTGAACACTGTGTGGGTTGGATGGGGGGAGTTTGCAAAACTCTGATTCTGTGCTGAGGCTGGATCTGCTGCCTGGACAGACCATTAACCTAGTTACGCTGTTTCTCAGAAAGTGACCCATCTGACCTCCCTTTGTGACTTTTAAAAGATAATAACATAAAAATAATTGGTATCATCTGAGTTGTTAAGCATCTATTAAATGATTCTCTTGATAAGTTGATTACTCATTTCAATTGTGAACCTGACTTTGGGAGTATATACATTTATATGTGTAACTCAAATTTTTCAATTATTCCTCCCATCCACCCCTGCTGGTCTTTTCAGAATAAATTTAGCAACTAAATTAAGAAGTATACTAGATTATATTAGGAAATAGAGTGAATGTGGGTATCCAGGCATCCTCAAACTACGGCCCGCAGGCCACATGCAGCCCGCCTAGGACATTTATCCAGCCCAGGTGTTTTTGCCACCGCTCTGTCCTGCTTAGCAGCCAACTTGTCCCGGGGCCCACAGTCCGGCCCTCCAATGGTCTGAGGGACAGTAAACTGGCCCCCTGTTTAAAAAGTTTGAGGACTCCTTGATAGATGTTTTTCTTTTTTTCTCTTTTCTTTTGCTATTTTGAGACAGAGTCTCAAACTTTGTTGCCCTGGGTAGAGTGCCGTGGCATCGTAGCTCATAGCAACCTCAAACTCTTGGGCTCAAAAGATCCTCTTGCCTCAGCCTCCTGAGTAGCTGAGATTACAGGTGCCTGTCAAGTTGGTAGTTTTTTTTTGTTTGTTTGTTTGTTTTGAGACAGAGCCTCAAGCTATCCCCCTGGATAGAGTGCTGTGGCATCACAGCTCACAGCAACCTCCAACTCCTGGGCTCAAGCGAGTCTCCTGCCTCAGCCTCCCCAGTAGCTGGGACCACAGGTGCCTGCCACAACGCCCAGCTATGTTTTGGTTGCAGCCATCATTGTTGTTTTGGCGGGTCTGGGCTGGATTCGGACCCCCCAACTTAGGTGTATGTGGTTGGCACCTTAGCCACTTGAGCCACAGGCGCTGAGCCTTTTTTTTAACTATGCCTGCTGGTCTCAAACTCCTGAGCTCAGGTGATCCACCCACCTTGGCTTCCCAGAGTGCTAAGATTACAAAGTGGGATCCACCACTCTCAGCCACTGTTTTCTTTTTTTATACTTTAAAATGATTAGTTTATTGTCTCACTGTCTTTGTTTCCTTCTATCAAATAATTAGACCTACGAGGGGTCCATGTTTGTCCCAATGAGCAAGTAGTATGTTGGGATATTTATAATATGCCTTAAAAAAATCACCTACTATATTCCTAAGCAAGTATTAAAAGGCACACTCAGCAACTAACCTATAGAGATTTTGTCTGTGGTTTCTTCGCTTTTCATGTATTACTCTTAAATCTAAGCTCTTAAAAGAAAGGAAAGTATGCTATGATGGTTCAGTAATAAATTTATAAAATATAAAGTAATTATTTTCATGATAAGAGGTAGTCTAGGAAAATATTAATATTTTGGTACCAAACAAAATGAAAAGAATTCAGTTTTTAACTATGAATATTCTTTTTTTAGTCATATATATGTAATATAAAAAGCTGATAGATTGAGTTGACATGAGACTTGGTGATAAAACGAAATTTTTCTTCTTAAAATAGGGTGAAGAACACTTTAAAAAAAGATTTTGATAGAGCTAATTAAAAGTCAATGTTGGAAACATCTAAACTGTTACAAAACACGCAAAAATCAATGTAAATTGTTTCATACTGTTATTAACTCAAGGGCAGATATACATTATCTTATGAGATTAAACTACCTTCTGATACAGACAGATAATATATTGTTATCTGTGTCATTTCATTGTGTTTCTCAAACACAATGCAGTATTGATTTGGTATAATTTAGAATGGGAACCAGCCCAATGTCTTTCCAGAAAAAGCTCAGTAAGTCAGTGTGGCAACAGTGTATCATTGAAAGAGTATTTATGAAAAACTAATTGATTAAAATGATTTACCTTTAGAAGGACCTCATTATAAGTACATATACTGTATTGATATTTGAACTTACACTTTTATGGAAGTTAGAGTTTAATACATTTTATGCTTCCAGAGGCCTCGATGTTATAGAACTTTCAGGGTGAAAATTGAATCCCATGGCTATAAATCCCATCAGTGTGAAGGGGACACTCAGTCTGTCTAGCCCTATTCTGTCCCCTGCGTCTTTGTGCCCTGGTAACTTCTCCATAGTTGCGTGGCTAAAACCCCAGAGGCCTCAGTGACTCTTCTCTTTCTTTCCCTCCCACCTGTGGCCTCCCCATCAATAAATTCTATCGGCGCTGTTCTCCAAATATATCCAGAAACTATCCACGTCTCTCACACTGCTCCATCACCACCTGGTGTCCTGCCATAGCCTCCTAATTGTTCTCCCTGGTTTCACCTTTTCACATGCACTCTCTGGTCTGGTCTGTGCTAATGGGTCCACCAAGTGCAAGCTAGTCCTAGCTGTGTGAATGCTGCAGGCATTTACTGTGCTTTGGCCGCTACTTGTATCCTTAATACCCCAGCTAAGTCCCGACCGGGTTGCAGATGTGCAGCTTATTTTTGTCGAATGAATGACCATTATGTTTTGGATCTTGGCTCCTACTGACACGTATTAGTCTATTCTTCCATTTATTTTACCCATTCATTCTATAAAGCCCATGGTTATTCTCAATTCTGAGGCACTATTGATCTGTTGACACAAGGAAAAAGTCTTTTATTTTTAGTGTTTTGTAGCTAAAAGCACAGTACATATTTATACCTTGCAATACATCAGATCCCAGATTTTAAATTTTTGAGAATTTTCTCTTATTCTTTCTTTCATTTTTTCAATTACAATAATCTTCATATTTCCAATTAAAATTAAATCTTAAGAATAGATTTACTTTGAAGATAGCCCATTTCAATTGCTATCTAATACTGTACATAATTCTTTTTTTTTTTTCTTTTGTAAGACCGAGTCTCAGTTTGTCACCCTGGGTTGAGTGCGGTGGTGTCATAACTCACAGCAACTTCAAACTCTTGGATTCAAATGATCTACTTGCCTCAACTGTCTGAGTAGCTGGGACAACGGAGGCCCTCCAAATACCCACCTATTTTTTTTTTTTTAGAGGCAAGGTCTTGCTCTTTCTCAGGCTCTTCTTGAACTCCTGACCTCAAGCAAACCACCTGCCTTGGCCTCCCAGAGTGCTAGGAATACAGGCGGGAGCCTATACATAATTCTTAAAGGAATAATGGTGATAACATTTTAACTTTTTAGCTGGGAGTTGTGGTGGGCACCAGCTGCTTGGGAGGCTGAGGCAAGAGAATTGCTTAAGCCCAAAAGTTTGAGGTTGCTGTGAGTTGTGATGCCACAGCACTCTACCAAGGGGGACATAATGAGACTCTGTCTCAAAATATATTTATATATACATATTCTAACTTTCTGTGTTAACATTTTAAGAATTTTTCCTTTCCTTATTTTCCTTTGCAAATGTAGTTTTACTTTAATTAATTATTAATTTAATTATTCCCACATATGCTGTAATTTATGTTGTAGACAAGTATTTGAAATCAGATTTGCATTAATTTAAAACCCCCTGCACTAACAGCAGGCCATTCATTGAAATGATTTTTCTCTTTTACTTCCGCTTGGACCTACCTCTTTCCTGTTCTCTTCTTTGATATGAAATTACCTCCGTACCCCAGATTCTTGGTTCCTTCTCAGGAAGAAATAGTATACTTTTTATATTTATGAATGCTTAGCGGTATAACTGTCTAGTAAAGATTTCTTCTGGTGACCAAGTCACTATCGGTCAGTATTGGCTGAGGATATAGAGGATGACAGGTGGTCCGGGCAACATGGCCACGCAGAGATGACAGCAGAGAAAAGCAGTGATACCAAGTCTGAGGTTTCTGAGCCATTTT
>NW_003852414.1:2662084-2688193 GCF_000181295.1 Otolemur garnettii
AGGCGCCGAGCCTCTGAGCCATTTTCTGTGCCAGCATAGAATAATATTAGTGTTTTCTTAAAGAGCCTGAGTTCAGCACCCACCTGTGGAAGTTGGCGTGGGCTGGGTTTGAATTGTGTCTGTTTCTCGTGTTGGTTTCTCATCCGGTAGAGTTCTGTCAAGTCAAAGACGCCACTTGGGGCGATTGCTTTCCATCAGATTTAGGAGAGTATTGGATGGCAAGGCCTTAAACCTCTCCACTGAGTAACACCGAGCGTTACAGCAGTGTAAATTACCCTTTGGACTTCAGACTTTGCACATGTGGCCTTGTTTGTCAGTGTTTAAACTATGATGAATGTTTCCAATGAGCCTGACTGTAGTTGTTTACGGAGAGGCTACTAAGCAGATGATTGTGGATTATCATTCTTGAGTCCTAGGAAAAGCCCACTCCACCGTGGTTCCCCCTTCCTCTAGCATCTGAAGCGAATTCAGCACTTAGTCCTGCCGACGTATTAGCTGTTTGTTTAGTAAGGGAACACTGCAAGGCAGGTTGTTTGTTTTTATCTTTGTCTTGCTGAAATAAACTTGGGGATGGAGGCCTTTTTCTAAAAGGGTTTTCTCCGGGACATTCTAAGTAAAAAAATAAATAATCTGATTCAAAACATAAATCCTGATGGGAACCATGGACTCCAGGAGACCTTTGGCTCTTGTTTTTGAAGACGCCAGCACCCACTTCATCGAGTCCATGTCAGGAGCGCAAGAGAAAGGAAACTCATTTTGTATATATTGACAAGTTAGAATTTTTTTGTTATCAACAGGTTTGGCAAACATCGAAAAGATGACAAGATTGAGAAATCGGGTAAAATAAAAATGCAGGAATCCTTGACATCAGAAGAGGAGAAGACCCGAATGAAGCAGGAGCAGGAGAGGTAGACTCCCGTTATTTGATTAAACCTCCTTGGAAAGAGGTTCTTTTTCTTTCTTTTTTTTTTTATTCCTTTCTGCTTTCTTTTTGATTTTACATAAAGACCTTGCACTTCACTACTTTTTATATTTTCTGTGTCAATCCAAATACTGGTGGTTGTAGATGAGTAGAAAGTAAAGAAAGATTTGGTTAAAACTCTCATATTTATTTGAGGCTTCAAAACGGGATTTGAATGGTATTAGTTAAGGTGTTCTGCAAAAGATAGAGCCCAAGATACTAGATGCAAAAAAACCCATGAATGCTGAATTCATCCTTACGAATTCCATCACCATAAATATTTAAATCTTATCTCATTCATCTGTGAGTGTGTAGTACATGACAGTAGTTTAAAAGTACTCATCGGCAAATAAAACTCTTTGACATTTTCCATCTCCTTTTAAATATCCTGATGTGTCACAGGAGTTCAGGAGGCCGTTCGCTTTTCGCTAGGTTGTGTGTTTCCTTCAAAGCCGACACATTTCTTGATTCTCCTTGTACCTCACTGTCACATTCTGTGACATCTTCCACAAAAATGTCTTATTCCGTGTCTTCCAGAAAGATGGTCCCCTACTGTTGAAATCATTGTATGTCGAGAGCCCAAAGACCAAAGAAAGAAGTGAAAGGAGTTACTTTAAGCAGACCCTTGAAACCCATTTTCAGAAGCAATTAGAGTTTTTCTCATTATGCTCCCGGGGGATGAGAAAGCCAGCTCACGCTTCGGTCTTTAGGGTTATAAGCTCACAGTGAGCCAGCGTCTCTGTGTCGGCACGTTTCATTTTCCAAATGGCCACAGCAAGAGGGACTGGGCCTGCTTTACCCTGATTTCAGTGAGTTTCTGGTACTTCGATCAAAGTTATAAAATTAAATACTGTCCACGGCTGAGACCATAGCCCAGTGTCTTTGAAATTAAGTCCAACCTTCTTACCGTAATTCTAGAGTTAAGATACTTTCAGTCTTAATGAATGAGAGAACTAAAGACAGGATTCTACAGCAGTTTTCTTTAAAAAGAATCAGTAGGGGGGCATACTGGCCTGTGCCTATAGTCCCAGCTACTTGGGAGGCTGAAGTGGGAGGATCTCTGGAGCCTAAGAGTTCAAGACCAGCCTGGGCAACATAGTGAGACCCTGTCTCCAAAAAAAAAAAAAAAGAGATATTAATATTTGGCTATTTTCCCACTCATACCTTTGAAGTTCTTTTGAGCACAATGGTTACTTGAATTCTGTTTGTAGCTTTCCCGGGCATAAAATATGTAAGTGGGAAATAGATGAATTTTAAATTTCTGATGGAAGTCTGGGTTTATTCTGCTGGGTCTTCCCCAATTTTTATTTAGAAAAAAAATTATCCTACCTTACTTTGTAGGCCTTTTTCTAATCCTCACCAAATTTGGGATCCCCCAGATTACTAAGTAACTCAGGTCAGCATGCACAGTGTTACTTGATGTGGATAATATGGCACTTAATTAAGTTCAGAAGTATAAATCTCTAAAAGAGTTTCTTGTCCCAAAAGGGAGAGAACATACCGGGTCAATGAATGAACTCAGAGCTATCCGTAGGCAAATATGGCATTTAGTCCGCAATCTGAGTGATAGAAACATCATGCTTCTCTCATGTCTTGGTACCTGCCAAAGGGCAGGCTTCATTATTCCTGTCCCATTTTTCATGTTGTAAATATTCCCCCTTCGCAGTTTGAGGTGGCTGCTGTGTTTCATTACAGAATTCTGTCACCGTTTTTCAAAATACTTTTATAATGCATAGTCAAATAATTCCAGCCAAACAATGATTTTTACATAATGGTTTCGCTTGTATTACTAATTTGCCCGAGGCACTGTTCGGTCTCAGTTTTGCTTTTAATTTTCATCTCCGTACCTCTCCTAATGCAATACTTCTGGGAACTAGGTGGACCATAATGAATTTGCAATGTACAGGAGGCCTGGCATAAAAATCTTTCAGGGTCAAGGAACAAGTGAATGGTCCATTAAAAAAAATCAATTAGGCTCATAATTTAAGAAAATTATCGTACTTTGTGTTTCAATAACAGTTTTTTACCAAGTGTGTTTTATTTAAACTCATGGATTTTGTAATAGAAGTGAACGCATAAGACTTCCTGGATTCCGTAAGTGGAGGAAGTGTGTTTGTTTACTGCTTGTTATTTTGATGAGGCAAGCCGCCTTCTGTAATATCTTCCTTTCTTTTTTTTATTTCAGATTAATATGGGGGTGCAAACAATGAGGTTAGAGTGTTTAAATTTGTTAGGTGAGGTCCCCCTTCCTATTCTGTCTGTGGTATTGACATTTCTCCGTCTCAGGATGGACGCCGCAACTTCCTGGGGAAAAATTTGACCAAAGATTTGATAAAAATAAATAAACCACTGCGGAGAGTCCCCTAACAGCCTTTCTCTCACTGCTGACTGGCAGGGAAGTGTTTCCTAGAACACCGTTGACCACTGTAGCTATTTGAGTTTCAGAAATTATTTTGGTTGATTCTATATAAAAATAGAAAACCTGACCTTCCTTCATTAAGAGCTGGGACATATCCACAAACCTAATTGGTATTTTGGGGGGGGGGGGGCGTCCAGGCACATCTGTGAAACCTGAATGTGTTACTCAAGATAGAAATATTGAAATAATGAAAGGACAGTGAAGATAGTTTGAAATGCTTTTCCTGCAGCGTTAAAGATCTATTTAGATGGTGAAAATAAATTAGATTCTTGTGAGCATGGGTCTCAGATTCAATTTGACCTCATTCTTGCCAACTTCCTTTCCTTTCCTCCCACTCGCTGCCAACGCTGGGAGATTGGGTCTTGAATAAGTACCGTTCAGGTGGGAGAAATGGATAGGAAGTTCACTGTGTGGGTCTGTCCTCTGGCTCCGCTAGCCCTGCCCCACGACAGGCTTGAGGATAGAAGACTGTGACCTTGAGAAGCAGGGAAGCTGGGGATGATACAGTTTGCTGGTCCTGACGTGGTTATTTGTTCTGCACTCCGAACCTAGGAGTTTCAGAGATGCTGTTGGCTACCTTGAGGATAAGCTGGGACCATAAACCCAGGTGTGGAGTCAGTGCTCCCTGCCCCCTACCCACTGGTCTTCCAGGCATCTATTGGCTTATTTCCACCATAAATTCAAAATAGAACATGTTCAATTAAGTGATTTATGTAACTTCAGGCCCACTTAGCTTCCATTATGAAGCAAGGGGATAGATTTCTCTGTTGATCAAATGTGCAAAGTAGTGTTTTAACTTCCTGTTGTGATTTCCCTCCAACGATACTTTGACTAATTTTTATTTTTCGTTTATTTATTTATTTTTGAGTCATAGTCTCATTCTGTTGCCCCAGGTAGACTGCTGTGGCATCATATCTCACAGCAGCCTCAAACTCTGATCCTCCTGCCTCACCCTCCTGAGTAGCTGGGAGCTGACACAATGGCTGGGTAGTTTTTCTATTTTTAGTAGAGATGAGGTCTCATTCTTTCTCAGGTGGGTCTTGAACTCCTGAGTTCAACCCATCCATCTACCCTGGTCTTCCTGAGTGCTAGGAATATTACAGGTGTGAGCCACTGTGCTTGGCCTCTACTTATTTTTAAATAGTTACATATGAACATTGTGACACAGGGTTCCCCAGTGTCTAGCAGCAGAGAAAGGGTTCATTGCACATTTATATTTGAGAAATATTTGTTTAAACCAGTTTGTGCATTTATCTCTATTACAGTATTTATCAAAACTCTTTTTTTTTTTTTTTTTTTTTTTGAGACAGAGCCTCAAGCTGTCCCCCTGGGCAGAGTGCCATGGCATTACAGCTCACAGCAACCTCCAACTCCTGGGCTCAAGCGAGTCTCCTGCCTCCGCCTCCCAAGTAGCTGGGACCACAGGCGCCCGCCACAACGCCCGGCTATTTTTTGGTTGCAGCCATCGTTGTTGTTTTGGCGGGTCTGGGCTGGGGATTCGAACCCGCCACCTTAGGTGTACGTGGCTGGCGCCTTAGCCGGTTGAGCTATAGGCGCCGAGCCTTTATCAAAACTCTTAAGTTAATGCACATGGAGAATCACCAAGAGACGAATAAAGAATCATCATTCTTCTGACCTATTTATTCACAATACAGCCTCCCAAATCCTCACTTTTTGCCTTTCATGGAATACTAACATATCTCAAAATTCAGAGAGACTAGGGAGGTACTAATGGTTCAAGCAAATCCAGCTCGCTCATCTAACTGGCTGTAGAAATCAGAGCTGATTAGACCATGTGAGGTGGCTCATGCCTATAATCCTAACACTCTGGGAGGCCAAGGTAGGCGGATCACTTGGCCTCAGGAGTTAAAGACCAGCCTGAGCAAGAGTGAGACCCCATCTCTACTAAAATAGAAAAAATGTAGCTGGGTGTTGAGGCTGGAGCCTACTTGAGAAGCTGAGGCAAGAGTATCTCTTGTGCCCAAGAGTTTGAGGTTGCTGTGAGCTATGATGACACTACTGCACTCAAGCCGGGGTAACAAAGTGGGACTCTGTCTCAAGAAAAAAAACAACAAAAAAAGAAATCAAAGTTGATTGTTTCACAGAACTGAGCTAAATCTTTTTTTTTTTTTTTTTTTGAGATAGAGTCTTACTATGTCACCCTTCTAGAGTGCTGTGACATCACAGCTCACAGCAACCTCAAACTCTCAGGTTTAAACGATTCTCTTGCCTCAGACTCCCAAGTAGCTGGGACTACAGGCACCTGCCATAACACCGGGCTATTTTCTGGTTGCAATTGTCATTGTTGTCTAGCTGGCGCAGGCTGGGTTCGAACCCGCCAACCTCAGTGTATGTGTGTCTGGCACCGGAGCTACTGTGCCACAGGTGCTGAGCTCGAGCTAAATCTTGTAATTGCTCTTTCTTTTTTTCCATTTTGCCTTTTCCCACATTTCTCACCTGTTAAAAACACAGACCTTGGGGCAGCGCCTGTGGCTCAAAGGAGTAGGGTGCTGGCCCCATATACCGGAGGTGATGGGTTCAAACCCAGCCCCAGCCAAAAACGAAACTAAACTAAACTAAACTAATAAAAACCTATGCCTTTTAAAGCTCTAACTGTAAGTTTATTCTAATACTAAAACTATAGAAAATTTTGGAGAAAGACCCATACAATAAAAACCAGGAAACAGAAATGGATGTGCATCAGTCTCACTGTTAACACACTAGCCTATGCTTTTCTAACCATTGTTTCTTGTACAATACGTATTTCCACACGGACGTGCTTTTTAAAAAGTTGGCATATATTTTCATTTTGATTTATTTTGCCTTTTCGCGTATTCTCAGAAAATCACGTTAAATGGTTTTTGGACCAGAGTCATTCAGTATAAACAGAAGGATGTACAGGAAGGAAGGACAGAAAGAAGGAGAGAATTCCGAACCATGAAATATGAGCTGTGCTATCCGGCCAAACTCCTCCACCCTCACATAATGTTTATCTCCTATTCTATTCTTTCTATTAAATAAGATTTATAATGTTAGCTGGCTTATAATTGGTAGTTACTTGACAAACGAAAGCCAATACAATCTTATTATCGATAGCCACATACAAAGCTGTTCTTGGGAAATGTTTCCAAGGGTACTGAATGCTTCCAGTGGCGATATGAAAAAGTGAATGAATTTCTGATGAAATCCTCCGAGTATATGAGGGGTATTTATAAATCTGCGAAGGAAATACATGATCTGAAATTTCTCACTATTCCATGTTATAATCACCCTCCAAAATCTTGTGGTTTTTCAATACTGGACCATTGAACTTTCTATTTCCTTAAGTGGTGGATTCCCAGTTCTTGGCGTGTCACTGTTCAGGTTTATATCCATATTTCTATATGAAATGTTCATTCATTGACCTTCTCTCCTTCTCATTTTTAAGTAATTACTTGAATTTTGGATAGACTTTTTTGTGATCTCAATTGGTAAGACCCTTTCAGCTGATACGTGTTGTTTTATGTACAATAATCTTTGCATTGAGGTCACATATTGTCATTCAAACAAAAGTTGCTCTTCAAAAAATAACCATTTGATGGAAAGTCTTTTTTTTTTCTGTCCGATAGCAACATTTTTATAGTTTCTCAGACCTCTTGAATCCTTCAGAAAAGTCAGCTCTAAGCAATGGGATAAGTGTCAAGTTTTTTTGTTTGTTTGTTTTTCTTTTCAATTTTCACTGGGCAGGTGAACAAGAATTTTTAAGAATCTGTTAGATTGCTTTTTACTAGTTCCTGACTTAGATGAATATTTAGGGGGATTAAACTTTGGACATCCTAGGCATTTGAAGCTGAGTTTGTTGACCAAGACTGTAACTCAAGTATGAAAATGCAATTTGGTTTCTAATGAACACTGCGCTAGATATATCTGGCATTGGACCATCCCTTTGCATGGGAAATACTTGTAGGCTCTTTGGTACCTGTGAAAGCCTGAGCATTCTGTGAGTATCTATGATTGTATGTGTGTGTGTTTTGGTTAGTGACATATTATGCTAGTGTTTTATTAGTCAGTATTAAAGAGAATTTTTTTTGTCATTTCTCTCAATGTTAAATATGCAAAAGGATAGTATAAAGCACTTTAAAATTATTCTGATAATAGTCTTGTTTTTTCTCTCAGGGATCCCTTACCTTTCTTAAGAGAGAGAAAAGATTTAAACATGTGAACGTCAAAAAAATGTAAGGTTAAATAAACAATTGTCAAAATAGGCACGATATTGGAAAGAGAGAAATGGATGGGGTCGGCATTAATAGAGACTGCCTCACAGAGATGGTAGTTGAGGCTCCATCCAGTTTCCAAGAAGGTATAAACAGGAAAAATACTGCACCCACACTCAATCTCCTTCCCCATAAGCACAAGGGCTCAAGGAATGCAAACCATCGCTTAACTGCCTCCATTTCTTTGAAATTTGTCATCGTGTTAGTAATTAGTAACACCCCTATAAATGCTTTGATCCCTTTTTCAACTTTTAACCATTTTCCATTTCAAAACTGATAACATCTCATTTTAGCATTGAGGGCTACAACTTAACTTACCACCTCACCTGTTTTAAGGGCCCATTAAGTATTTCAGCTACGTGCATTCTTCCCTAGAATAGCAACCCTGCACCCGTATCTTCAATACAGTTGTTCTCACGCAAGAAAAAAAAAATTTTTTTAAGGAACCGTTTAGACCATGGAAGTTCTTTCTTCTCCATCAACTTTGACCCTAACGTTACAAACACATTGAAATCCCACTTAAAGTTGGAACTGTTTTCATAGTAGGAAATTGAGTGGAACAGTGTCTTTCCTTGGGGAATTCTGCACAGATAGCATATTGGTGATGTATATACTGTTAGGGGCAGTTATACTTACACCCAATAGGCGGGGTAAGCTGAGGGGTATAGGTTGAACCTTGTCATTTCTGAAGTCCGCCATCTGCCGAAGTGTTTTAGGAGGCAAATATATATTTAGTGTGCTAAAAGCTACTATTAAAACAGACTGTTCTTCATGGGAGGAAAAATATAGTTAGTGATATGTAATGAACAATATTTGATCACACAAGAAAGTGACTATAGTCAGCAATCAGTTACATTATAAGAATTTTTTTTTTTTTTTGCAGTTTTTGGCCAGGGCTGGGTTTTGAACTCACCACCTCTGGTATATGGGGCCAGCGCCCTACTCCTTGAGCCACAGGCGCCACCCAGTCAGTTACATTGTACTTGAACACAATGGAGAGAGTGGAATTGGAATGTTCCTGACACAAAGAAATGACAAACACTTGAGGTGCTGTGTACGCCGATTTACCCTAATTTGATTGTCACACATTTTTTGCCTGTATCAGAACATCACATGTAATTCATAAGTACATACAGCTATTACGTACCTATAAATAATTAAAAATTTAAAAGTTAACAAAAAACCCTTCTAGCTGTCTTGTACCTTAAATTTCATTCTGCCATGAACATAGGTTTTTTCTGATAAGTTTCTATAAGACTTATTTCTGGAGAGGGGAAATACTGTTGAGGAAAGATCCACAAACTTAGGTTTTCAGAATGAGGAGTTACAGTAAGTTGGGAGTAGAAGGTTTCCCAGAAGAGTTGATGCCAAGATCCGGAACATGTTTTGAAGATAGTTAATAGCTATCTAATATTCTAATATGTAGCAATCTAAAATCTGTTAAAAATTGCTTTTCCTGGCTCAGCGCCCACAGCACAGTAATTATGGTGCCAGCCACATGCACCGAGGTTGGCGGGTTCAAGCCCCGGCCCGGGCTTGCTAAACACCAATGACAACTGCAACAACAACAAAAATAGCCAGGCATTGTGGCAGGTGCCTATAGTCCCAGCTACTCGGGAGGCTGAGGCAAGAGAATCACTTAAGCCCAAGAGTTTGAGGTTGCTATGAGCTGTGATGCCACAGCACTCTACCGAGGGTGACAGTGAGACTCTGTCTTAAAAAACAGAAAAAAATTACTTTTCCTGTTAGACGAGGATTAGTAAAGTTTACCGTAAATGTTAACAGCATTTTTTTATTAAAATAATTAAAGGTCAATGTCTGTTTCTTGTAGTCTATTTTTTAAAAAAAAAAGTGCCATGGGTGATTCTCCATAGTGAAACTTCATCTTTGCTTTGGAGATAGTGGTATTAGGCTTATGACTTTAAAAATACCATCGATTTTCCATCCTAAGGAATTGGTCATTCACTTGTCATCCTCATGCCTGGCACCTTTTCTGGATATATAAAGACTGTAATAGTCATTTAAAAAAAAAAAAAAGTTCTTTTTATTCTACTGCAATTAGTGCTAAGAGCCATTTATTGTAAAAGCAAAAATCCTAATGAATAGAAATGTTACAGAAACAGAAGTTCTGTGTGTTTTATCTTCCTCACGCATCATCCATTTTAATTAGAGAAGAGGGTGGTGAACACCATGACAGGAGTCTGGAATTAAAATCATTAATTGATGTCAAGCCGGAGAGAGACTGTTAGCACGAATTTAGTGACAGCAGGAAAGAAATTAACCTTATCACTTTATTTAGTACATTACATTATTTTGTGTATTGTTTTCTATGCAGGTTCAAGGCAATTTCATTATCATAATGGAAAAGACTTTTTTTATTTTTATTGCAAAAGGGAAAGGTGTGAATATTTATGTTTGAACCTAAATTGGAATGATAAATTCTTTACACCCAACTTTCAAAGAATTTCCATGAAAAGGTTTTTTTAATGGTGGTTTCGATTTTTTTTTTTTTCCAATTCACCAGGATAGGGGAATAGTTTATAATATTGTCCATCGACGTCAGTCGGGACAGCTGCCTGCGATAATTGAAACCTCAGAATAATTCTCTTGTTTAGAAGCAGGACGGACTTACTGAAACACTTAAAGTAATAGACGTGTATTTCTTTGGCTGAGTTTTGAACTAATAATCAGTTACTTCTGTCATTGCCAAGGCCTGGCTCAAGATAAATGGGACAGCTAATACCAAACAACAACCTGACTGTTCAGAAAAACTAATGACTCTTACATCTTAGAGATAAATCTGTGACCCCGGGGTCACCATAAAAGAATAAAGGGGGTGTCCTTTTATAGCCTTGACCATCTGGAACCATTAAGGGCTCGATGGCAAGATACTATCTTTTTTTTTGTTTGTTTTAAGTTTCCTTACGAAACCATGCTATTTTTATTACGACACCAAACATGTTTTCTCTCTTGAGCCAAATATTTTTTTTTTCCCTGAAATAAGATTCCCCATGAAGGATGAAAATATGTAACATGTAAATATAACCTTTTGCTTGCATCACAAAGCCGATTTTCTGTTTATAATAAGACATTCGAGTATCAAAGAGTATCATAAAGAGAATCATCTGTGTCTTTTATTAATTTTGCTTGTGAATTGTCGCTAAAATGTATATAAAAAAAAAACCCAGACCGTTCCTGGTTTTTAGAATCATCTTCTCAGTACCATTTGCACAGCAAGCATCTCTGGCATTAATTTCCAGAATGAACTTTAAAATGCATATTAGTTCAGGCTAGTAACCAGATTGGTGACCCTTCTGCAGCAGTGACCCTGTGCTGGTGGACCACGGGTGCGCTGTCGTTATATTGTAAGATCTTCCTTCCCCACTGGGATAAGCCACCAGGACGGAAAACAGCCTTCAGAACTTTGGGGATGAAATACAGTGGTGAGGACAAGATAAACAATAAAAATGTCATTTCTCATGTTATTGGAGCTAAGAAAAGAAAATCAGTGCTTTTAAAAGGTCCTGCAGATGGAGCTGTAACGTTTGTTAGACTCGATGATTGGCGGCACTTAGTCATAACGTACAAATTTGGGTAAAAGAAGCAGTTGCGATCTGGGCTTCACGAATAGTACCGCGTGTTGCCGAGAAACCAACTTGTTAGAAATCGAACCCCACTTCCAAACAGACAGTTAGGTAGAAGAAAATAAGCCCCAATATTCAGTGGTCAAGTAAGAGGACCCTAATTAGGAACCATGTGTTATGTTTCAAAGTAACTAAAAGAGGGAATTTGAAATGTCACAGACACACGGAAATGTTATCCACTCCAGGTAATGGATACTCTAACTGGATCATTACATATTCTGTGTATCTGATAAATACATGTCTGCATGAAAAAGTAAAATGCTTTGCGTCAATTAAAAAAAAAACTGCAATTACAAAGAATATGGTACAGGTAAGCATATATTGGTTACTTGTCAAACTCCAAACTGGATTATTTTATTAAATGCCATTAGTAAGATGTGAGAGGCATTACCCACTTTCTTTTTTTTTTTTTTTTTTTTTTTTTTTTTTTTTTTTTGAGACAGAGCCTCAAGCTGTCCCCCTGGGTAGAGTGCCGTGGCATCACAGCTCACAGTAACCTCCTACTCCTGGGCTCAAGCGAGTCTCCTGCCTCTGCCTCCCAAGTAGCTGGGACCACAGGCGCCCGCCACAACGCCCGGCTATTTTTTGGTTGCAGCCGTCATTGTTGTTTGGCGGGTCCGGGCTGGGGATTCGAACCCGCCACCTTAGGTGTACGTGGCTGGCGCCTTAGCCGGGTGAGCTATAGGCGCCGAGCCCACTTTCTAAGATTTATTATCGTGTTCCTTAAATGTTGTTAATGGAAATCCCAAATGTAACATACTAAGAATTACACTTGAGTTTCTTATCAAAAAAGAAGTTGACCCCCCCCCCCCAATGAGTCTTGTTTTGTGTGTCATTTGGAGTGAAAGGACATTCAAAATCTAGGACCTGTCAGTAATGTAGAAAGACCGGTGGGAAAGAAGTTAGGGGGGATGATGATTCTCTTTTGAGAAAAGTTGGTTCATATTCTGTTTTTCTGCTGTCTGTCTTAAGAGGCCTGGACTTTCTGACGTAAGGAAGCTGGATTATCTTCACTCTTAATGAATTGAGCTTTGTATATTGTAGGCTTTAGTCATTTATAAATATCCGAGTCACTCCTTTTGTTTTCAGACGTTCTCCAAATTCAGAACTTTCAGCTTTGTATTTATGTAATTATATTTATATCTGTTAAGTTCCTCCAAATTTCTTCAGGTTCCCAGATTTCAGGGTTTATGTGAATGCCGGGACACTCTAGATATGACTTATGTTTAACTGATTGCCTGATAGTGACCAAGCATAGTAGTAAAGTTGTGGGTTTACATAGTGAGTTGTTGGATAAATGATCATGATTGAACTTCAAATTAATATCCCAATAAGTTAAAAAAAAAAAAAACAACACAGTTTTTCTTCTAGGTTTTTTTTTCCTGGCTTAATCCAGAGTCAAAAACACAGCAGGGTACAAAGAATAGAATTATTCCTCAACTTATATGAATTTTCCACCATGGATATCCAATATTTCATTGTAACTAGCTTTTTATAATAGCGTCCTTGACTCCCGTAATTGCTCTTAAATGGAGTACAATAAAAAAACTCTTTGAATTTTAGCTAAATTTACATTAGCATTTGAGGACTGGCTCTCTTGTGGGCATTCTGTCTGTGGAACTCAGAATCTAGGGCAATCCTGATAAAAATTTCTTACTTTCCCATAGTCTCTTATGAGCTAAGAAAGTCATTCATTCTCAACTCAGGAAATAAGTTCCTCCCGGGAGTTTTTGGGAACATGAGAAGCATTTCTGATTGCCCCAGTGGCTGGGGAGCACTCTTTGATCCCATGTGGCTGGGATCCTAAGTCTTTCTAGCACAACAAACTAATGTCACTGGACCCTGTCGAGAAACAGTGAGCTAGGTGGGGCAAGTGAGTGTATGTATTTTTGTTTCAGAGCTGGAAAAGAGGAAAATTAGAGAAATTTGACCTTCTGGATCCAAAATTCTGAAAACAAGCCTGGAATGATGGTGATCTATACTAGATATAAAAAAAAAAAAAAGGGGAGAAAAATGCAAATTCCACTCATAGTGCTGTGTGACAATCTTTTGAATTGTTTTCTTATAAATTGTATTTAGAGGGCGGTGCCTGTAGCTCAAAGGAGTAAGGCACCGGCCCCTTATGCTGGAGGTGGCGGGTTCAAGCCCAGCCCTGGCCAAAAACTGCAAAAAAAAAATTATATTTAGAAATCATTTTAGATTCACAGGAAGTTGCAAATTCAGAGCAGTTACAGATACATTTCGTCAAGTTTTTCCGGTTGGTTTCAACTGACGTAACTATAGTATAATCGGAAGCAGGAAACTGGTATTGGCACACGTGTGTGTATCGTTCTGTAAATGGCTGTCACCACCACCGCCCTGGAGAGGCAGAGGTATCCCATCACAAAGGTCTTCCTCACACCCCTGTGCCTGCGCTGTAGCTGACCCTCACAACCACTCCTCTGTTCCCCGTCTCTATACTTTGGTCATTTGAGAATGTTATCTAACGAAATCATCAGGTGTGTGACCTTTTGAGCTTGGCTCTTTTTTCATGTTGCGTGAAATAGATTCAAGTCTCTGTGAGTACCAGCAGTTGGTTCGCTGGCCCCGATAAGTAGTATTTTGTGTTATGTACACACCCCGGCTTGTCTAACCATTCACCTGTTGTAGGATATCATGGGTACTCTGAATTTGTGAATATTACAAGTAGAGTGGCTACGAACAGTGGCACACAGGTTTTTGCATGAACACGATTCTCATGTCTTTGGGACAAGTACCTGGGAGTGCAGTTGCTGGACAGTATGGTGTTTGGTTTGTAAAGAAACTGCCAGACTCCTTTCCAGGGTGCGTGTAGCATTTTACATTTCTAGATGTAGTCCGTGACAGACCGACTTTCCCTGTATCTTGGCTGCGTTTGGTATTTTCACTGTCTTTTTTTTTAATTTTAGTTGGTGTAATAGGTGTGTAGCAATAGTTCATTGTGGTCTTTGTCTTTGAGACAGAGTCTCACTCTGACGCCATTACAGCTCGCAGCAACTTCAGACTCCTGGGCTTACGCAATCCTGCTGAGTAGCTGGGACTACAGGTGTGCACCACCACGCCCAGCTAGTTTTTCTATTTTTAGTAGAATGGGGTCTCACTCTTGCTCAGGCTGGTCTCCAACTCCTGAGCTCAAGCAATGCCCTACCTTGGCTTCCCAGAGGGTTAGGATTACAGGTGTAAGTCACCATGCCTGGGCTGTGGTCTTTCTTTTCACGTCCTTAATAACAGGTGATACTGACCATCTTTTCATCGGACCTCTTTAGTAAAATAAAATGTCTTTTCATGTCTTGTGCCATTTTCTAACTGAACTGTTTTCTCATTGTTGCATTTTGAGTGCGTGTGTGTGTGTGTGTGTGTGTGTGTGTTTGATGGATTCTGGATATAAGTCCTTTGTCAGATATGTGCTTTGCAAATATTTTTTCCCATAGTTTGTAGTCTTCTCGTCTAGTGTTTTAAATTTTGATGCTATCCAGTGTATATATATTTTTAAATTTTGTAGATAATGCTCTTGGTATTCATTTTTAAAATTCCTCACCAGGCACTAGTTCCCAATTTACCCTTCCCATTTTTCTTCTAGAGTTCTATGGCTTTACATTTTACATTTAAACTCGTGATCTATTTTTGAGTTAATTTTTTTATAAAGTGTGAGTTCAGGTTCCTTTTTTTTTTTTTTTTTTTGCCTTTAAGTATTAAATTTCTCCTACACCACTGGTTGAAAAAACTATTTCATTCCATTGAATTATTTTTCACAATTATGAGCAGTCAGGTGGCCATACTCTGGCTATTTCTGGGTTGTTTATTCTGTTCCATTGATCTATGTGTCTACCCTTCCACAAATACCACACAGTCTAGATTACTGTAGCTATATTACAAATCTTTCCATCTAGAAGTCCGATTCCTCCTATTTTATTGTTTTTCTTTTCACAGTTGTTCTGCTGTACAATCTTTTGCCTTTCCATACCAATTTTAAAATAACCTTATCAATAGCTACACAAATCTTGCTGGAATTTTTATAGGAATCACATTAAACCCATCTATCAATTTGGAGAGAATTGACTCTTAGATCTTCTTTGATTTATTTTAGCAGTATTATGTAGTTTTCAGCATACAGGTCCCGTCCTTGTTTTGTTACATTTCCATCTATATATTTTTATACATATCTATTAGCCAATCTATGTTTTTCTAGGGATTGTGAATGGCACTGTGTTTTTAATTTCAGTCTCCCTGTGTTAATGGCCAGCATATGGAAAATACAATGGATTTTCACATGTTGATCTGGTACCTGTGACTCTGCTTGCTAGCAGATTCTTACAGATTGATTGGAAGTTTCTATGTAGACCATCATGTCATTTGCAGATAAAAGTAGCATTTTTTCCCCTTTTTATTTATATTATACCTTTTATTTCCTTTCTAGGCTTCTTGCATTATCTAGAACTTCCAGCACTGTGTGAAAGTCCAGTGTTGAGGGCGCACATCTTTACTTTATTCTTGGTCACAGAGAAAGCATTCGATCTTTCTCCAATATATATGACAGGGCCTGTAGGTCTTTGGTTTTGCTCTTTCTCAGTGCAGAAAGTTTCACTCTATTCCTAATTTCCTGAGGGTTTGTGTCACTATGGCTGTTAAATTTTGTCAAATGCTTTTTCAGCCTCCATTGATAGAATCATGTGACTTTTCTTCTTTAGTGTGTTAACATAGTAGATTACAGTGTTGACTTCTGAATAACACGCCACACTTGAATTCCTGCAGTAAACACTATTTGGTCTTGGTGTACATTTCCTTTTTTATACATTGCCAAATTCTATTTACTAATATTTCATGAAGGATTTCTGCTTTTATATTCATGAGAAATATTGGCCTATAGTTGTCTTTTTTTGCTGTCTTCATCTGATTTGGATATTTTTTTCTGTATTCTTCAGAATAATGGTAATGTGTCATTCATTCTACCAGACATCTACTTCAAATATATTAAAAATCCTTTGCAATAAAGCAACAAACTCAGTTGAAGATACTGATTACTTAAAAAAAGATTTTACAGCTTTTAAGCGAACGTTTCAATTAGTAAATACATAATGGAAATATTTTTTCTATCAAAAATTATCAAAACTCTGTTGAAGGTTTGAAAACTATGTTTAAGTAATTTTTTAGATAACAAGATTGACTTAGGGTATAAATTATGTTAATGTATTATATGTTGGAGAGGACTCTATGTGAAGTAGCTTGTTGATTGTCATTGTAAACTAAACATATTTTCAGTAAAGTGGTCATTTAAGGTCTGTTTTTTAGTTATAATGCAGCCAACTTTTATTTCAGAATTTGATAGGACCCATGCCTCCTGGTCCTTAATCTCAGGATTTCCCGGTTATGTGTGTATCACATAAAACCAAAGTCATTGTTATTAAACTGAGATCTTCTTTGCCATTCTTGAAGAGTTATGACTTGGGTTTATGTTTAAAGGTCATACTATTTGAATGTTTATGGTTTATTTATAATGAGTAAGATATATACATTATACACGCACATAAATAATTATACATATAATGTGTATGTAACTTAAAAAAAATCATTTCTTGCCTTAAAAAAATTCATGAGCAATATTCAAGTAGATGCCAGAAACTATCTGTCTCTTGTGAATATTTAAAACTAGTTAATAAGTGAAAAGTTAGGGAGGAGGGAGGGGGAAAGGGGGGTCATGGTATATGGCACACCTCCTGGGGGCGGGGCACAATAGTAAGAGGGACTTTACCTAATAAATGCAAATAGTGTAACCTAATTCTTTGTACCCTCAATGAACCTGAAGAAACAAATTGTAAAAAGTTAAGCTTCAGATCAAAGTTATAACTGCATGCATTGCATTCACATGAGCAAAAGGTATCCGAGGCAATTATTTTTAAGCATCTGTGGCATCAGTTGATAATGTGCAGTGTATATAACTTACCATGGATAACACTGATGTTCCTACAGTTGTATGTTTTATCGTTTGGGATTCATTGAGGGTACAGAGAATTAGGTTACACTGATTGCATTTGTTAGGTAAAGGCCCTCTTATCATCATGTCCCTCCCCAAAGAGGTGTGCTGTACCCCATGACCCCCCATCCCACTCCCTCCTTCCCTCTTGCCACTGCCTCATTCCCCTACCTCTTGCCTTGAATTGATTTGAGTTTTTCTCTTATGTGGATGTGTATTAGTTCATCTACTGCCTTCAATGAATTAGGATTAAGTACATTGGGCTCTTGCTTCTCCATTCTTGTGATACTTTACTGAGAAGAATGTGTTCCAACTCCATCCAGGTCAAACAACTATTTCATTGAATGTTTCTTAGAATAGGAATAATTCCTCTTGTTTCAACTTTTTTGTAACTTTACAGGATTCAAGCCAAAACTCGTGAGTTTAGGGAACGGCAAGCCCGAGAGCGTGACTACGCTGAAATCCAGGATTTCCATCGGACGTTTGGCTGTGATGATGAGTTGATGTATGGGGGAATTGCTTCCTATGAAGGTTCCATGGCTCTCAACGCCAGACCCCAGAGCCCAAGGGAAGGGCACTTGATGGATGCCTTGTATGCCCAAGTCAAGAAGCCACGGAATTCCAAACCCTTACCTGTAGACAGGTAGGCTCCAGGGGCAGTCACAGTATTGCTTCCAAATCAACTTTTATACGGTTTTTGGCAAGGGAGTTGATTGTTCATCAATCCTCATCTCAGAACTGGCTTTTATTAATGACTTTTAAAGAGCTGTTGTGTCTAAAAGTATTGAGTTTACACAAATCGAAACCTAATGGAAGAAGCAGCAGCGGTTTTGATAGCTTTTCTAATGATTCTGACATATTTCATCTTGTTCTTAAAATGGTCTGATACTTGAGAATCAGCCTTTAGTTTATAACTCAAAAAGCAAACTTGAAATTATGGCTCTTCTCCTTCAGCGGTATTTCCTTTTATTACTAGGAGAGCTTCTAGTTGTAGCAATTAAATAGATGGAGGATGACATGATTTATTATTCCGGTTGTGATTTAAAAGGGCCCCAGTTTTACTGTGGCATAATTTTAGATTATGAAAGAATCAGTAAATGAAAAGTACAGTATATCCTATCTTCAGATTGCTTGTTAATTGCCATAGACCACAGGTCTGAATTATGTATAATACTGTGTTTCCCCCAAAATAAGACACTGTCTTATATTTATTTTTTCTCAAGAAGACACACTGGGGCTTGTTTTCAGGGGATGTCTTACCTCCGCACCAAAATGCATGGTGTGGCTATGCAAATACGCATATCCACATATTTGCATAGCCACGCCCATTACTAGGTCTTATTATTGGGGTAAGGCTTATATCTAACAAATGCATAGAAATCCTGGTAGGGCTTATTTTTTGGGTAGGGGAAACACAGTAGTATAGTGTACAGGAGGGCAATGTTAGCTATGTTTTGCCTTTTTACTGATATATAATATTTTATATATTTCTGAAGTATATGTGAGTATTTGTTATATCCATAGAATGTGTAGCACTCAAGTCAGGATATTTGGAGTATCCCTCACCTTGAGTATTTTAATGCCTGTATATTTAGTACTTTGACTGTAAGGCTATATATTTATAGCTAGGTGTTTATGCATGGCTGTATATTATCATATATTGCTACTTACATGTTTAGTAGCTATGTATTTATTAATAGCTCTATATTACTGTATATTCATTTCAAATCTTAAATGAAGCAATTCTGAAGAGATCTTTTCTCACACCTCCATGTGTGTGGTCCAGTACTTTACAGAGTTTAGTTCACAAAGAATATAATTCTCATTTCCTTTCCTATCAGACATAAGCATGTTATTGTCATAAGCAATACGCTAATTCCATCGCATCTTAAAATGGTTTCTTACAATCATTGCTCTCTGTATGGGAGCTGGGCTTGGGATGTTATAAATATCAGGTTTCCTTGAAACAACAGCTCTCAAACTTCAGTGCTTTTGCTTTATTGTGGATCTGAATCACCCTGGGGATCGTCTTAAAACACAGATTAATTGCCTCATTCCCAAAATTTTGATTCAGTAGACTTGGGGTGGAGCCCAAGAATTTGCATTTCTTACTCGCGGGTGTGATGCTGGCACCACTGGTGCTGGGAAATTCACTTTAAGAACCTTTGCAGGACTAGAGATGTACTGGAATTATTTCATTGATAACCTTTATGTGTTATAGATTACTACATTTTGCAACTGCCCATATTTTAGTTACTTAATTCCAGCTATTTTTTTTTTTTTTTTTTGCACTTTTGGCTGGGGCCGGGCTTAAACCTGCCACCCTCAGTATATGGGGCCGGCGCCCTACTCCTTGAGCCACAGGCGCCGCCCAGTTCCAGCTATTTTTACAAATTTAATAGGTAACCATCAGGCAAAGTCAGAAGGAAGCATATTAAAAAATAGCTAGTGGGGAACCAGATCTTAAAGTGAAACTCTAATCAATTATTATTCTGTTGTTTTCTTTATTTTTTTTCCATTTTGGGTGGGTATTAGGTTTTCTTTATCGTGTTATTAAAATCTATTTGTTGACTATAGTGACTAAGTCAGTTACTACAGAAGTCCGATGGTTTATTTGCACCCTGTGGGTATAATCACCCAGAAGGTGCCCATTCTTATTAACTAACAAAGATGTGTCAGGATTCAAAGAATGAAGTTATTCTCAGTGACAGTGACGTTTTCTTTGAAAGCTTCTTACTTGGTTTCTGCCGTACTTGTGAATGCTGCTTGCAGAAGGTCAACCCACATTTGAAGGCCATGCCTGTCCCGTCGGAATTGTTTTCCTGGGAGTAAGGACATCAGAGCACTGGCACTGTCAGTTAGTAACTTTCAGAGACACTGAGAAAAATGAGCTGACATATTATTGATCATTGATGAAAGCACTCATTATTTTCAGCACCTTCCACATCTAGTTTGAAAATCTAAAAAATAGTGGATATGCTTGTAGCAGTTACTCGTGTAGCGCAGAAGTCTGCCCTGCTATGGGAGCTAGGAGTCCGCAGGGATCTGTCTCCCCAGCTCCCAAAGTCCAAATATAGTTGCTTTAAACCCCAGGCTTCAACAAGAGACTAACGTCTACAGATTTTTGACAAGATTTTCATGCTCAGAACCCTCTGTGTTTTGGGGCTCCAGCCTCCCTGCCCATAGTCTCTATTCTGCACCACATTCACACCAAGCAGAAACTCAGCTTCGTAATTATTAACAATTTCCATCAAAAGCCCACCCAGCAAATACATCGCAGAGACTTTAGTCGTTGGGATGAGTCACGCTAAGTTGTAAATAACTCAAAATCATATCGTAGACAGTGCTGTATCAAAAGCTCCTTCAAGCACAGCCTCAATTGGGTACATCACACTTTTTTTTTTTTTTTTTTTGAGACAGAGTCTTAGTCACTCTGGGTAGAGTGCCATGGCATCATAGCTCAGAGCAACCTCAAACTCTAGGGCTTTACGTGATTCTCTTTCCTCAGACTCCC
Organism: Otolemur garnettii; assembly: GCF_000181295.1. Taxonomy (NCBI): domain Eukaryota; kingdom Metazoa; phylum Chordata; class Mammalia; order Primates; family Galagidae; genus Otolemur; species Otolemur garnettii. Next base: position 2,682,865 of record NW_003852414.1, read on the forward strand.
TAGTTGCTGGGGCTACAGGTGCCTGCCATGATGCCCAGCTATTTTTAGAGATGGGGTCTCACTCTAGCTCTGGCTGGTCTGAACTGGTGAACTCAAGCAATCCTCCTGCCTCGGCCTCTCAGAGTGCTGGGATTACGGGCATGACCTGCTGCATCGGCCTTACATTATACTTTTGTTCATCCATACCCCAAGAGGGTGATTGGGCAAGAAGATTTCTTATGTTGCTTCCAACTCAAGAGAGACATAATTAAAAAAAAAAATTGATCATAGAAACAGTTTTTATTACCAATGCAGAGAGTAAAATGTCCATTATAAGTGATGTGATTAAGCCAGAAAAGTTGGGAATTTTTTTTTTTTTTTTTTGAGACAGAGCCTCAAGCTGTCCCCCTGGGCAGAGTGTCGTGGCATCACAGCTCACAGCAACCTCTAACTCCTGGGCTCAAGCGAGTCTCCTGCCAACGCCTCCCAAGTAGCTGGGACCACAGGCGCCCACCACAACGCCCGGCTAGGTTGCAGCCGTCATTGTTGTTTGGTGGGTCCGGGCTGGGGATTCGAACCCGCCACCTTAGGTGTACGTGGCTGGCGCCTTAGCCGGTTGAGCTATAGGCGCCGAGCCAAAAGTTGGGAATTTTTATACCTGTAAAACCCTTCTTTACCTACCAGGAATGAGCGTGAATTCGGCTTGGAAATCTTGGCATCTGCTCCACTGTGTTTTCCCGTCAGAGAAAGACCCAGGGAAGTGTGTCTCAGACTTGAGTGTAGTAGGGATTCTTTTTTTCTTAAAAGAAAAACAATGTCTTGATACTGCAGCGTGGAATTAAATTGTTTTGATTATAATGTTACTTAAATATGTATAAAAATAAAATAGGACTAAACTCCTTCTGTTGATAACCATTATACAACTATAAAACCAGGCGTCCTTACAAATTAAATACAAATGAAACGGCGAAGCCATTACATTCAAATGAACAACATTAATTTAATGTAGCCCGTAATGTTTTTTTTTTTAATCTAAATTCTTGCACAAATCATGAATATGGTGGCGGCTGCTACGTGGCAGGTTCATTTGGGTTTGTTTTCCTGGCCCACAAGCCGAGTGTGGTTTGAGTCAAGCGTCACTTTTCTGTCTTATGCGTCTGCAGTCCTTTCGTGTGTCCCTGTCCTTGGGCCTACACAACACGCAGGCACATCATTTCAGCTCTCTTCTCTCTCTCTCTTTTTTTTATAGTTCCTATAACATATTCTTTTACTTTTTTCTCCTTTTTTTTTTTAAAAAAAACAGTATTTAGAAGTGTACAAAACAATTTTTAACGTATGGGCCATAGTTGGCGGCTCCCTATTCTATGACTGTCGTAGTAGCCAGAACATACAATGAAAAATATGAGACTCTTCCCAGTGTCATAGGAAGCCTCAACTATCTAGGAATTAACCTTATAAAAAATAAACAAGACCATCTTGGAGAAAGCAAACTCTACTAAAGGAATTTTTTTTTTTTTTTAGGGCAGTGAATGTATTCTTTGTAATGCTTTAATGATGGGTACATGTCATTTTTTTTTTTAATTAATCATAGCTGTGTACATTAATACCATCATGGGGTATAGCATACTGTTTCTTTTTTTTTTCTTTTTTTTAAATTAAATCATAGCTATGTACATTAATACTATCATGGGGTACCGTGTACTATTTCTATATACAATTTGAAATACTTTCATCCAGCTGGTCAACATAGCCTTCATGTCTTTTTCTTAGTTATTATGTTAAGACATTTATATTCTACATTTAGAGAGATTCACATGTACCTTTATAAGATCAGCTCTCTTATCATTAAATCGAGGCCGTGAAAGTGACATTCCTCGAGGCCTTCATATTGATAAACTTGAAGTCAGTGAAATAACACAGTTGCAAGCTGATCTGGCAACCGTGATCTGGAAACACGAAACTTGAAACTCAGGGAATTATTTCTTGTGTGAGGAAATATACACAATGGAGAAACTTATATCAACTGACTAAATTTCACCAAAATTTGCAATTGGTATCTGATGAACTTTGCTATTCAAATTTGTGGATTTCATGGGAGCCTGAGAGTAGGCAGCCTCGACAGTTGAGAGTCGAAAGGGGTAGCCTGTGTCTGTTCTGGAATTTCCATTGTTTAGTAAGAAAGCAATATTCTTCAGGTCATTGTTTAACCATTTGGATGATTTTGGGGTCAGAAATTTGGATCTGGTAGCCCCACGTGGAAATAGCCGGGAATAATTTATTACATGCTGTGAATTTGGTGTCAAAATGGGATACTTTCTCAATTTCCACGTATTATTTATAAAAATGCTTTTTACAGGATAGCTTCATATGATGTCTAGAAATATGTCCACACCTTGTTTAATTTTATGGACATGACATGGTTACTGCTATTCAGTAGTGGACTTGGCATACTGATTTCTTTGTGTTGGATTGCTAAGGAGAAACAGATCCTATCCTTTGTTTCATGAGAATAGCAAGGTTTAAAATTCACAAAATTGCTGGTATACTTACTTTTATCTTGCTGATAAGTAGGGACCTCAAAGATTTAGCTATTGTGAATGATTTGTAATCTTCTATTTTTTGACTAGAGTGTACATCCCTTTTGCTTGCCTCATCACCACTGGCTACAGTGCTTTAGAGTCTTTTTTTTTTTTTTGAGACAGAACCTCAAGCTGTCCCCCTGGGTAGAGTGCCATGGCATCACAGCTCACAGCAACCTCCAAGTCCTGGACTCAAGTGAGTCTCCTGCCTTCCCTCCTAAGTAGCTGGGACCACAGGCGCCCGTCATAACACCTAGCTATTTTTTGGTTGCATCCATCTTTGTTGTTTGGTGGGCCCTGGCTGGATTCGAACCCGGCACCTTAGGTGTATGTGGCTGGTGCCTTAGCCACTTGAGCCACAGGCGCTGAGCCAGTGCTTTAGAGTCTTAACAGTGCTAAGTTTCCATATGTCTCCTCTGCTGTGGGAGAAACTGCTAACTAGCAATTGCCTATGCAATATTCCTTTTCCCCTTTTTTCTTACTTTGTAGGATCCCACAGGATCCAGGCAAGCAGCATGCCTGGCTAAAAAGTTCAGTTTCCCAGGCTCCCTTGCAGTAAGAGATGCCCACATGGCATCGTACTGACTCATGCATTAGAATTAGGCCTACACGTGGGACTTTCTGCAAAGCTGGGTTTTTCCTAATTAAAATGGGGCTGACCAGTGTTCAGCCCTTTGTCATTTTCCCTAATTCTGGAGGTGAAGGCCACATGGAGGAACAGGGGAAAGTCTGGTCCCTGGAGCAGCTGGTTCCGTCCTCACCCATGAGAAATGAGCCTGTTCCTTGATTAAGTTATCCGCAGTCAGATTTCTGCTTCATGAAGCTAAACGCCATGCTGAATACAGATGCTCCTCGACTCAATTCTCAATGGAGTTCCCTCACAATCAACCCACTGTAAGCTGAAAACATCGTTAGGTCGAAAATGCCATTGAGGGTGCCTACTGGACATCATAGCTTAGCCTAGCCAACCTTTACCAGGCTCGGAGCACGTACATCAGCCTGCAGGTAGGCAAAGTCATTTAACACAAAGCTTATTGTATAGTAAAAGGGGCCGTCTCACTGAATTTATGGAATGCTGTAATGAAAGTGAAGAACAGAATGGTTGTGTGGGTGCTTGAAGTACGGTTTATACTGAGTGTGTATCAAGTTGACACCATCTTAAAATCAAAGAATCTTAAGTCGAATCATCAATAATACACCTATGGAGATTGTCTGCATATCAGAGAACTATCCCTTGGCCAAATAATTTCCAAGTGTTTTGCAAAATTAAGTAATAGGCGAAATTCTCCAGTGTTGCTCAGTTGGCCTTTCTGCCTTACAAAAATGTTACCAAGTATCTGTTAGCAGATATCCTTCATAAGGCATTGCTGTCCCCTGACACCACCCACCTCCACCCATGATCCTGTTTTGAAGTAGGAAGCAGCTGAGTGTAATGCACTGTTGTGCCCAGAATTTTCCTGAGTCCCCAGCCCACGAAGGGACGAACTGAGACACACTCCGATGTAAAAGCAAGAGGCAAGCTTTATTTAGCAAGCTCGAGCCCGGACCCTCTCTTGGCAAACATACCAAGGAAGGCCCCAAGCCCAGGGGGTTGGAAAGTTTTATAGGGTACAGAAAGCAAGAAGGGTGAAGAAGGGTGGGGTACATTTTTGATTGGTGGTTGGGGTATGGGGAAGTAGGGGTGATTGGTGGTCAGGGTTTGGGGAAGTACGGGGAGGCTCTGGATTGGTACAGGTATGAGGGGTGGGGGATTTCCTAACTGGGGTCTTAGGGTGATATGAAGCAAGAAGGGTGGGGAGCACTTCTGATTGGCTGCCTGGGGTGCTTGATTTCGGAGAAAGGCCAAGGTTTGGGGGAAGCTGAAGCTTATTATCTAAGATGGCGGCGGGAGCTCAAAGTGAGGAACAGATCTTAGGCAGTAAACAACAAAATGGCGCTGGTCTGGCCCTCTCAGTACAAAAAGCGCAAAGCCACATAGCCTGAGTTTGTTCTGGGACCCTCCTGCCATCAGCTGTATAAACTCTGGGCTTCGTTTTCCTCATCTGTGAAATGGGACTTGTCTCATTAGGTTTGGGAAGGGAAAACCTTGTTAATAACATAGAAAGCACTTCACACTATGCCTTGTCCCTGGAGTGCCCTAGTTCAGTATTTGCTGTTGCAATGATTATTTAGGAGATGAGTTTTCACTCTCAGGAAAGCACAGTATCCCCACACGGATACAAAAACAAGCTGGGAATGAAATTGAAATCGGTAAAAACAGGTCTGATTCTTTACACTTACCATAGATAGAAAAGCAGGGGGGATGCAGTTCTGCTGGTGCCATTTCTTCATTAAATAGCTGGCTCTCCAGGTCTGCTCCATAAATCGTATCATATCATAAATGGTTTCTCTTTGAATTGGGCGCTACTGAGTTCACCATGAGGCATTCCTGATTGCTTCTGCAGTATAAACGCTTAGATGAAAAGTAAATGCTGGGTCCTGTAAAGGGGCTTATTTGAGAGTGACGGGTGGGGGGAGTGACATAAGAACACTGTCTCTCAATCAGTTTCATCACGTTGACCGTTGGAAGGTCTTCATTTTCTCCTTTCATGGACTTCTTTGAAGTTCTTCATGTTCTGCTTTTATGAAATTCTTACTGATTCCAAGTTTGCAGTGCTCCATGGAAAGAGGGAAGCTTGAACTTCTCAAACCTTGTCTAAAATTTAGGCATCTATTTATCTCCCGGTGGGACAGGCAAGCAGAAATTGTAACCTACTGTCATAGGCTGTGTT
>NW_003852414.1:2688436-2690915 GCF_000181295.1 Otolemur garnettii
GTGGCTGGCGCCTTAGCCGCTTGAGCCACAGGCGCCGAGCCTAGGTATTTTTTAAAAACTTTTTAACGTGCATAAAAAGAACTTGGCATGCTTTTCACCAAGCCCTCCAAAGTACTTCTCACAGATGTTGTGACCTCCTCTCAGAGATATTTTGATTCTTTAGATTTGGCTGAGGACTCTGAACCCACATTTATTTTTTTATTTACTTTTATTTTTTGTAGAGATAGGGTCTCATTCTGTTGCCCAGGGTGGCTCTGAACTCCTGGCCTCTAGAGATCCTCCCTCCTCAGCCTTCCAAAGTGGAGGGACTATAGGGGTGGGCCACCATGCAATGTCTTGCACACAGATTTTTAACAAGTACCCTAGTTGACTCTGATGCAGCCAATCTATCCTTTGATAAGCATTACTTTTGAGCTAATAGGAAAAAAAAAAGGCAAAACTGGACTTCCAATGTGAGTTAGTTTATTACTGTTAATAGTGAACTGTGAAATTATCGTTAATTTCCACCAGAAACAGCTTTATCCCAGCACTCATAATGTCCATTGTTCCCCTATGATCATATAATCATTTTATTTACAAAGTCATCTTGCAGGCGTGTTATTCCTAAACTCGACTCTCCTGTTTCTTGAGACCAAAAAGTTTCTTTTCCTGTAAGTTACGTGACTCCAATTTGGAAAGTTTAGTACGTTTTGAATTCTAACAACACCAACGAGATGATGAAATCTCGGTCAATAATGTTTCCTGTTTACTTGAAGACACGATGCAGTTTGTATTTTTGTATCCAGATACCAGAATCTGTAGTTAAAAAAACTCCACAGTCAGACAGCTTTAATGGACATTGGCTGACTGTCACCATGCAATCATTTGCCACCGAGAGTGCATTGTCCTCAAATATAATTGAAATAAAATAGAACTGTTCTGCCATAAATCTAAATAGCAGGAAAATAGTAGGCTAGACTCCCCTAGCTTGCTGAGGGCACCTTAATGGACATAGAAATGCCATAATCATATGCTTTTTGCATGCATTTTACCACTAAAGGAAAAATGCCGATTTTAAAAGAAAAAGACCTTTGTGAACTCGTTTTCCCCCCCCCCATTAAAACTGGCATCCAGTTGTGTCAAAAGGAAGCCTGGCAGACACGGAACAGAACGAATTTTCTTGGACACAGGCAGTTATTAAACATGTGATCTTTTAGAAATGTTGGGTCACATAACAAAGATGTTTTTTGCTATTCAAAAAGTCAAATGCTACTTCCCTTGCGTTTCCTGAGTACTCTCTACCTCTGCTTTCTCTTGAAATGTGAGAAAGGAACTCTCGAAGGTAGTAAATCTCATTATAACGGGAGCTGTGCGCCTTGGTGGCGTTGCTAATTGATGTCCCCCACGCAGCAACTTGGGGCTGATGTCAGAGACCTTCACTGACTGTCCCTTTCCAGCTTTGGCCATCTCCTCCTCCGTCCGCCTCTGCAGATGTTCCAAACGTTCCCTTCAGTGCGATTCTCGACTCTGGATTCTTGACTCTACCCATCCACCTGTGCACCTGGGCAGCTTCTCTCTCCCCACTTGGTGAGAATCAGAGGGCACAGTCTTCCATCCCAGCCCCCCTTTCAAGGTGCCTCCTCCATCAGCACCTTCTCTCAGCCCCTGCTGTCCTGTCAGCTTCTGTCCCTCCCCTGGATATCCATGCAGCCTGATAACATGTGACTGTCTATCAGGCTGCTTACAAAGAAACAAAGAAAAGAATCCGGAATCCTTTGTATCCAAATTGCTTGAAAGATTAATCTAGACTTGATATAGACTGCTGTATCTTCTTTCCTGCCTCTCGTTTATTCCATGTGGCAGGTGTAAGAATGCTGCCCCCAAAGATGCCCACACCCTAATCTCTGAGCTTGTTCAATGTGTTATCTCACGGGGCTGAAAGGCTGGCGCAAGTCTGATTAAACTGAGGAGCTGGTACTGGGAAGATTTTCCTGGATTATCCTGATGGGCCCAGTATAATCATAACAGTCTCCATAAGTGAGATGCTATGGGGCTGGCTTCGAGGGCGGAGAATGGGACCACAAGCCCAGGGATCCAGGTGGTCTTTACAAGCTGGAAAAGGCAGGGAAATAGCTAAGGACACAGATTTCTGACCCCTAGAGCCTCCAAAAAGAACACACACCTTCCAATACTGCCGGTTTAGCCCACTGAATCCCATCTCCCCCTTCTGACCTCTAATCTGACCTCTAAAACTGTAATACGATGAATTTGTGTTGTCTTAAGACAATGTCTGTGGTAATTTGCTAAAGCACCTGTAGTGTTTTAGCTTCCTAATGGCCTCCTAGATTCCTGATCCTGTGAAACTTCAGTCCTGTCCATTCTGGGTTATTCCTGAGACTGTTCTTGGTTTCTTTTCTTTCTTTCTTTTCTTTTCTTTTTTGAGACAGAGCCTCAAGCTGTCCCCCTGGGTAGAGTGCTGTGGCATCACAGCTCACAGCAA
>NW_003852414.1:2690988-2692735 GCF_000181295.1 Otolemur garnettii
CCTGCCACAACACCTGGCTATTTTTGGGTTGCAGCCTTCATTGTTGTTTGGCGGCCCGGGCTGGATTCAAACCTGCCACCTTAGGTGTATGTGGCTGGCACCTTAGCCACTTGAGCTACAGGCGCTGAACTTGTTCTTGGTTTCTAGTTAAACTTCCACAGTCCACTTAAATTATGTTGATCAAAAAGGAGAGTGGAAAAAAGAATATATTTACTGTGCTTTGAACTTCTTTCAACACTAATTAATGATCCTTAAAGATGTGGGGGGCATACCTCAGATCCTCTCATGACACCCCAGTGCAAAATCCCTGCTGTAAAGGTTCTAGTCTAGTTTTCCCCTTACATTTTGGATTCCACACGGGAATAGCTAAGGACTGCTGGTGTTTTCTATGTGTTTTTCTTGGTTAAGGTTTTTAAAAAAAAATTTTTTTTTCAAATTAATTTGAGGGCACAAATTTGGGGGGGTACATTGTTTTCCCTTCCAAGGTAAGGTCAAAATTATAGTTGAGCCCCCCCACCCAAGGGGTGTCCTCAACACCCTCATTGTGTCCATGAGCTGAGATCCCACCCGTCTCCCTCTCTCCTCCCCATCCCCCTCCTTAGTCTGTATAATTGTTTCATTATTCATGTGGGCAGATAGTTGTTTGTATATTGGTTTCATATTAGTATTGAGTACACTGGATTTTTTTTCCCTATTCTTGAGATACTTTACTAAGAAGAATGTGTTTCAACACCATCCAGGTAAACATAAAAGATGTAAAGTCTCCATCTTTTCTTATGGCTGAATATTTCTCCGTAGAATGCGTATATCACAGTGTGCTCATCCATTCGTGGGTTGATGGGCACTTGGGTTGCTTCCACGACTTGACAGTAAGTGAGCTGCAGTAAACATTCTAATGTCTTTGTGGTAAAATGATTTTTGTTCTTCTGAGTAGACACCTGGTAATAGAATTGCAGGATCATGTGGAAGGTCAACTTCTATTTTTTTTTTTTTTTTTTACAGTTCTCCATCTTTCTTTCCATAAAGGTTGTATTAGTTTGCAGCCTCACCAGCAGTGTCTATGTGGTCCCTTCTCTCCACACCCACAGCAGCATCTGCAGATTTGGGACTTTGTGATGTGGACTAATTGCGACGGTTAGGTGGTATCTCAGAGTGGTTTTGATTTGCATTTCTGCGATGATTCAAGATGAGAAGGCTTTAACTACCACTAGGCTTCAGTGGTGCCCACTCTTACTAACCTAGTCCTCTCACTATAGCCCCAGATGATTCCTGCTGCACCACCAGCTGGAATGCACACTTCCCATGTCTCTCAGACACCCAAACCCAGCCTCTCTAAGACTAAATGTATCAGTCTTTATTTTAACCCTGGGCTCTAGTTTAATCAGCTCAATCTCAGTGAATACGATCATGACCTACAGATCTCAAGCCAGAGCCTCTCTCTTGTTCCCTGGTCGCCCACCAGCGTCAGTGACAAAGGCTTACCTATATCCTGTTACAAATAATTTCAAATCCTTTCTCTCCTTCTGTCCTGTGACACAGAGACACCAGTAACCATCTTCTAACTTCTCCCCCTGCCTGTCTCCAGTCTTATTCTCCACAAACCCCTACTTTTACCCAATGCCTGGGGTTTTCTATCTAAAATAAAATAAGACCGGCTCGGCGCCTGTGGCTCAACCGGCTAAGGCGCCAGCCATGTACGCCTAAGGTGGCGGGTTCGAATCCCCAGCCCGGACCCGCCAAACAACAA
>NW_003852414.1:2692805-2711270 GCF_000181295.1 Otolemur garnettii
CTTGAGCCCAGGAGTTGGAGGTTGCTGTGAGCTGTGATGCCACGGCACTCTACCCAGGGGGACAGCTTGAGGCTCTGTCTCAAAAAAAAAAAATAAAATAAAATAAAATAAATAAAATAAGACCATGTCTTATTCCCTTACTTTAAAATATTTTGCGGCTTCTTGAAGATGCAGTCGAAGCCTTCAGTATGGTGTTGATGGGCTTCTAAGATCTCCATTTTCAGGCTAATTATATCAGACTATGTGGTATTGGTTCAAATCCTACTTTTCCTAATAGAGGCTGGGTTCAAAAGTATAAATCCAATTTCATCCAATATGTGGGTAAATTACGTGGCACTTTGGTGTTATAAGTTCTGCCGATGAAACTTTGGTAAGTAGGAACAAGCAATCACCATCCATTAAGCTCTCCTAATACAGTTAGAGATGCAGCGATTAAATTAAAGGCAGAGGTGACACAAACCACCCCACAAATGAAATCTCGAGAGTAATGAAGCCATAAATAAGGTCACGGCTGATTTTAAAGACTTCTTGTTTAATTCTTTTTGTTGATGAACATTGCCTGAAACCACAATTTGTTTCTGGAAGTAATGTGTAATGGGGGTTGTTTGCTTATATATTTATTTTAGCCTTAGAGAAAGTTTAAATATTCTGCAGAAATACGGGGGATGCAGGAGAACTATTTTAGACTTCGGCAGTTACCAGGCAAATTGTCCTCCAGCAGACCGTATGCATTATTGTTTTAATGTCTTTCTCTACTCAGAGCACTGAACTTTTAGGTCTTGGTTGATAAGCTGGCCGCCGAGTGACCAGTGTGCTTGATATTTCATTTGATTTTAGCCTTCTTAGATAAGCCCCAAGATCCTGCTTGATATGCAGTTGGGCATAATAACTCTTCTTTTTATTTCGACCCAACCGCTTGGTCCCCCTGTCCTTTAGATAGCCCAGACCCGTGGCTTCCAGTACCAATCTTGTTGGTATTTAGCCACCTTAGGTTTACGTTATTTTCATTCCCGCCTCTGCGTAAGGATGAAATATCAATCCACTATTAATATAAATTCATGAGGATTTATGTGGAGCCCTGTTGTGAGATGCATTTTCAACTGCTTGGGAGATTTTATCGAGCCCTAAGTCTACAATCCAGTTTTAAATTAACTTCCCAGATGTTCTAGAGCCTTTCCGTGGGTACCCTAAGTCCTCCGTGTGGATAACGATTTGATTATTCTCTATTTTTGGTGTGGTGGTGGTTATTTCGTTCCTTTTCTCATCCCCATGGATTGACCCTGTGTAACTAAAGGAGATGCAGTAATGATTTAAAAAGTTACTTGTTTTCTTTTCCAATCAAGGAGGTGGTTGGGATGGCCTTAGCTTCTTCCACTAAAATAGGTGCGTATATGGCAATGTGAAAACTCCAAGCTTACTGTGTCACCCCCAGAGTACAACATACTGTTCTGTATTGCAGCAGAACCAAAAATAACTGGATAAATTCACTTATTCTATGGATATGTAATTGTTTGTATATTTGAAATCGCATGAAATGGACTCAAAAGTTTGCATGAATGACTGTATTAGTATAAATGTATACACAGAACATTTCCAAATACTTTATAATGAATTTTCTGCATCTGTTTATCCTTTTTATTATTAGTTTCACCCCATAGACCTTACAAGGGATGACATTGTTGAGTCTGTAAGAATACAGAAATTTGAAAATACTTGTTCCCAAAACAAAATACTCTGGAACCAGGTAATTTCCTTTAAGGTGGTTCCTTTTTGTGGAGTAGACAGGTGGCTCTTTCAGCTTACAGTTTTTTTTTTTGCAGTTTTCTGGCTGGGGCTGCGTTTGAACCCGCCACCTCCGGCATATGGAGCCAGCACCCTACTCCTTTGAGCCAGAGGCCGCCCAGCTTACCTTTTTTGACAGACTGTAAATTTTAGTTAAATATCGCTGGCCATGAAACTAGTCTCAGTCTAAGATTATATGTCTGAATTACTTTTGTATTAACCGCGCTTTCTGATTGCCCGCCTCCCTGGCCCAGCACAGGTGATGGTAACCTTGCCAGGGCTGCAGCCTGACCCAGTTTGGAGCACAGCAAAGAGCAAAAGGCCACTGAGACCAGCTCATGACCAAAGCTGCTGGCTTTCCAACTAAGGTCGTAAGTCCAGATAATTTCCTGGATGTGCACAAATTTGAACTAAAACTTTGCCACTTAGAACTGATTGATAACATCCATCTAAGCAGAGAAAGTAACATAAGCCTGAATTAGTGAATAGGTTCGAACATGTGATACTTTGAATGCTAAGTGCATCTAGCAACTCAGGCAAAAGGCTGACAGTGCTTGACTTAGTAAACCTGTATTTTTAACACTCTACCAGATACTACTTTTAATTCCTGTTTAGAAATAAATTTGAAGGGCGGCGCCTGTGGCTCAAAGGAGTAGGGTGCCAGCCCCCTATACCGGAGGTGGCAGGTTCAAACCCAGCCTCGGCCAAAAAAATAAACTACAAAAAAAAAAAAAAAAAGAAAGAAAGAAAGAAAGAAATTTGCTTAACTTTTGCTTCCATAAGACTTATTCTTTCAACACCATTGGAATAGAAAAGGTTTATTCCAAATTCCCTCCAGACGAATCCTCCCACAACCTTATTTATACTCTAAACTTATATAAGAAAGAAGCCAGTTGAATAGTAGAAAGATACATTCCTTTATCGATTTTCAAAAGTTGCAGATAGCAGCATGCAAAATCATCGAAGGTTACCCCTAAGAAAAAATAACTGCTAGTGCTTCGCGTTGAGCTCGTGTAACTCTGGAATTGTGAAAACACATTTTAAAAATCAAAGTATCTTGCTGTCTTGCATGAAGGAAAATGTGATTTAAAAGAACAAGACTTGCCTTTTTAGAACTTCCAGATTATCGTGACCTGAAAGCAGTTCCCTCCAGATAAATCCACACGACAACCAAATAACAGATATCTCCTTTCCTGTCTTCTCTGACCTCTGCTTTGATGCTCGACGGGTCATTTATTGCCAGATACAAAATTTGAAAAGCACTAGTTGCCTAGTCTTTTGAAGATTCTCTAATACGTTGGACCTGCATGGGGCGTGTAGACAGAAGCAGCAGTACCATAAAATTAGAGCCCCAAGTTTGTTTTTCGTTCTAATTTTGCCTAGAATGTTTAAAGAAGGTTGGGAGAGGACGGGCAGGATACAGATGGAATTGGGGGGGGGGGTGCTCGGAGACACAGGGGGCCAGCTGAGAGAATTATGGACTGTACAACTCCAGGGGGTACCATAAAACTGCCAGTCAGTGTGGATTCAGGGTGGCGATCTTTCTGGCAGATGGCAGTCAAGTGCCTTTAGGAATGAGGGGTTTCTCTAAATTTCACAAAGTCATCGAATGACCCAGGGCAGAGAGAAGGGAACCCTAGAAAAATGATTTAAATCCTAGAGCGTTACAGGTCAGATGCAGAAGAACTGGGCCGGGTTTTGTAACAGAAACTAAAGCCGATCGAGGATAAAGAATTATTTCGAATTACTCTTTTTGTGCCATTTCCTTCTTTTCTTTAGTCTGCATGTTTAAATTCCATGAATTATTCAAGGGCTTAAGCTCTTTGAATAAGCCCAGAGTTCTTGGGCACATTCACCTGCCAGTGGATCTGGCAGCCTTGGTGGCTCTTCGAGCCCCTCCTGACAGTTGTTTGGCAGTGACCGTGTACCACCAGCATTGTGGGAGTGCCTAGAATAGAGGTGAGTAAAACCTGTTTCCCTCCCAGGTTCTCTCACCTGGTGTCCTGTCCCAGACCACGCGCAATGTATCACATGCAGAGTGGTAGGATTCAAATAGGATGCCAAGGAGTTTGGGGAAGGATGGGTTTCTAAGAGCTGGTGTTCTTGATTCCACATCATACATGGGTAAGAACTAAATTTTTATGTTTTTATACATAGGCACACACATTGTATATTTTATATATAAAATGTGAACTGACCTAGTTTTGACTGACAGGGCATCTAGTTAAGGTGCTGTATTTGTGTGCTCCTGATAGGTATGGTGAACACTTCACTGTAGAAGTTCCTAGATACCTCCTGCCCCCGAATGCTACACGCAGAACTGCTGTGTCTTTTATCTGAGTGGTTTGATTCTTTGAAAAGATTTGTGGGATTTCAGCAACCCAGGCTCACTTAACCTCTAGGGCTCCTGTTGTCCTGAAGCCTCAGGTCGGTGGGGCCATGAGACCTCTAAGGTAAGGACGTGGGGACTGGCCATGACGCAAAGCTGCAGACCAGAGGCTTGCTAGAATTTAGGGACCACGAGTCATAGTTAGGGGTGGTGATGATGACGCCATGATCAGTTCCAAAGGAGAGCTGGGAGACTATTCATGTCTTTAATACAGTTTTACTTTACGACCTTGTAGAATTTAATGTTTTTATTTTGGCCATTTATAACTGTGAATGACACATGGTCTGCCATTATCACCAGAGCCTGGAGGCCTTGCTGTAGGGGAGACGGAGCTAACACGAGTCAGTGACAGTCCCTGTCCAGCACCTACGAGACACACACTACCTCAGTAGACTAGAGACACTGGCAGATGTCACAAAGTCACGATTTCCTCAATATCTTCCTCTGATATTATGTCTAAGGAACTTTATTTGCTCCTGGGAGAGTCCCATTCCTTTACGTAATGGATAACCTACTACTCTGGTTTCTTTCTAAGGATCAGCACGTCTTTGACATGCTTGGTTTTTCTATAAGATTTCCAGCTTTCATACTAGATCAAGGCAAGCCAGATACAGACATAGTATTACCCTCGATGATGGTTTACGATACCTAACAGCCCCCATCCCATTTATGACTGAAAGTGTGGGTCAGTTGAGTTTTGAAAAGACAGGTGGTTTTCTGATTGTTGATTGCAGCTTCTTAACAGCTATGGCATGAGAACATCACCTCTCCACTCTTATACCTCATGCATTCTTGAAAATGTTCAGAAGGCAAATGACTGTCCCGCTGCCGTGCATATATATACACACACAATAGTCTACTCCTGGACTGTTGCCCTCTTGATTCTTTTCAGGACTCTGTGCTCGCGCATGGCCACCAGGGTGAGTGCTCTGGTGTGGCTTTTCTGCTTAAAACCCTTCACTGCCCACAGTAGAGAGGTTAGTCAGTAAGGGAAAGGCAGCATCCGGTGATAACACGTGGGTTGGCAGCCCAGACGAGTTCTGATGTGTCATAGGCGTCTAAGCCCTTAGGAGGGCGTGAGTCACAGGTGCCTCTGCATGAAATGTCATATTCTCAGCAGCGCTCACCTGCACAGAGCTCAGTTGCCTCTGAGGGGCCTGGCTCTGTCCCCTCAGCCAAGCAGCGGTGGGTAGGCAGGAGCCAGCCACCATGCAGCCACCAGAGCAAGTTGATATAAAGAATGAAGACAGTTTAAAACTGCAATCCCCCTCCCTCCCTGGCACGCCCTCAGTCCTCTCCCTGCTTAATTTTTCTTGCTAGTTCCTAAGGCATTGTGCTGCGGCTTAGCACACATTTTGCTGATTTTATCATCTATCTCCTCCAACTAGAGCAGTGGTTCTCAACCTTCCTAATGCCATGACCCTTTAATACAGTCCCTCGTGTTGTGGTGACCCCCCCAACCATAAAATTATTTTCGTTGCTACTTCATAACTGTAATTTTGCTACTGTTATGAATCGTAATGTCAGTATCTGATATGCAGGATGCATTTTCATTGTTATAAAGGGGTCGCTACCCACAGGTTGAGAACTGCTGAACTAGAGTGAAGTGTTGCATTTTAAAATCCTGGGGGCGAGATGAGGGGTGTTGTGTATTTTGTGTATTCCAAATTCTGGCACATAGATATTCAAATGCAATAGAACCTCTATAATAGAACCACCCAAGGGACTGTAACAGACTGGCCAACCAGACAGATGTTCCTGGTCAACATAAGGAACTAGGCCTACTGTTCTGATAAGTACCTGGAACAGGCTGTGATCATTAGGTCAATGTAAGGAGGTGGTCAGTGTAGGGAGGTGGTCAGCTACAGAGGTTCTACTGCATTTTTCAATAACCTAAGGAGTGAATAAGGCAAACTCCCCACCAGCACAGTGAGGAGAGGAACAGTGTATGATAAAAAAGATTACCAGCTGTGTAGAAGTACGGAGGGCCTGGTTTGGAAAAAAAGAGTATGGAATTTTCATCAGCAAAACGTGGTTAGACTTTTTTGAGACAGAGTCTCACTCTGTCACTCAACCCTGGGTTGAGGGCAGTGGTATTGCAGTTCACAGCAACCTCAAACTCCTGAGCTCAGGCAATCCCCTTGCCTCAGCCTTCTGAGTAGCTGGGACTACAGGCACCTGCCACAACTCCCTGCTGGTTTTTCTACTTTCAGTAGAGATGGAGTCTCACTCTTGCTCAGGCTGGTCTTAAACTCCTAAGCTCAGGTGATCCTCCCTCCTCAGCCTCCCAGAGTGCTAGGATTACAAATATGAGCTACCACTAAACATTTTAAGTGTTAAAGTCCCTTTTACTTACTCTATGTTAAAATCCTTATTCTTACAAGTTTCGTAGAGCTTATGTAATTTTGAGAGACAGGATCGGATACCATACGGTAAGCTATGCTAAGGTAGGATACCATCTAGGTATAGTTAAGAGCACAGACCCTGGAGTTAGCCTGAGCTCACACCCCACCTCACCAGCAAACCCTCTGTGCCCCACTTTTTGTATTGTAACATGGGCATAAGAGCACTACCTAACCTACCTCATTCTTTTTGAAACAGGGCCTTACTCCACCATCCAGGCTGGAGTGCTGCGGCCCAATCACAGCTCACTGAAACCTCAGACTCCTGGGGCTCAAGCAGTTCTCTCACTTCAGCCTTCCAAGTACCCAGGACTACAGCTGTGCACCACCACGCTTGGCTAATTTTGTAAAAAAGTTTTTGTAGAGATGGGGGTCTTGCTATGCTGCTGACGCTATCATTGGGGTGGTTTTTTGGGTGAGCATCTCATGAATGACACTGCCTGGCACAGAACACTCCAGTATTAGGTTCTGCCATTATTCAGATGCCACTGTCACCAACATCTTTATTTGTGTGTTCTAAGGGCATTTCGAAGCTAGTAGTTAACTGCATAGCTGGTTTCAATGTGGGTAGCATATCCGATCATCCTGTGTGTTATTTTTTAGGCTCTTTCATGTGTAAAAATATATTTTGTGTTTCTTAGCTTTTATGGCGAAGCTGTAATTGATAGCTGCAGCTCTTTGCTCCTTACCTTGCTGCTGAAGTCGCCGTGGCTGTGGGCACTTGATTAATTTCTGTAATTAGGAAGCCACTTAATCTGCAGTAATTCGGTGTAATATTTAACTTCACTGGCCAGAGATGAATTTCCAAAACAGGAGACGAAAGCCGACGAGGGTTCTGATATTAGAGGACGTGACTGGAGAGGGTTCAGGACAAAGGGCTGGCATCACATTCTCCCATGACTTGTGGTACGACCAGTGTCTAATTCTCACCATTCAGGAGATTGTCTACCACTTTCCTCCCCAAAGCGTGGAGTAGAATGATTGAGCCATTTTACATTAGCTCTATGATATATTTCAGATAAAAGACTACCCTATAATTGCATAATACTAGTATTACAAGTGGCTTGGATTCATTATATGATAATTAATTAAAATAAGGTTCAATGTTAATAAACTGTAGTACACTATTATTCATTTTTTCTTTATGGTAAACAGGAAATATCCCAAGTGATTTTTTAAAGAAAAATTTCCAGCTTGTAAATGATAAATAAAATATGGAACGGGGATAATTTTTTTTTCCTTTTTTTTTTTTCCTGGCGCATTTTGCCCATTTACCTGGGGTCAACTACCTGCATACCTCGTAAAATGAAGTCTCGTTATGCCCACGGATAGCTAAATACCTGTCACGGAATAAATGAATGCGTCTGAGTTGTTTTAATTAGCTAGGTGTGATTTAAAGGTTGCCGAAATCAAAAAGGCTTATTCATTTTTCATCAATAATCACTTACCTTAATATTTCATTAGAACCTGCTGATTTGCAGACTTCCTTCTGGGCTTTGATTCATTCTGACTGCAGACATAATTTCACTTCCCCTCTTTTTCCCATTCTCTCTTATGCTCTTTCATCTCAGAGACACTGTTAAGATGTTTCCAACATTCACAGGGCTGCTAATTGATCCAACTTTTGTTTTTTTTTTAAACTGTACTTAAAGCTAAGAGTTCCAGGCTGTGGAAAAGTCTGTGTGTGTTCACATGTATGTACACACGGGCAGCTTTCTTTCATCCTCGGAACAGCTGATAATAATGTGTAAATTTCTCTTTCTTATCTTCTGAGAGTGAAGACTGATTTATGGTGTGCAGCAGTCAGGAAGCAAATAGTTTGGCCACATTCTTAGACTATGCCATCAATTGGGAAAAACAAAGCCTCTTGTGTGTGGCATACCCAGCAGTTGAGATCACGATCTGCGCACACACCTTATTTTCAGAACAGTTGTCTGGCTGCCCTGGACACAGCCTCGTACTCTACCTCGGATGCACAGCGTGCCGGGGTGGACTCACGTACTGGCTCCTGCTGCCACCCAGGGCCCATAGCTCTCACCCAGAGAAGCTGAGAGGCCCTCACATAAATATGAAAAGAGCCGTTCTTAAACTGTCCAGTGACTGCATGTGAATAATCAGGTCTGAGCCAGAGAGGAGCCCTGCAGAGTGGGCTAAGTCTGGTTGCAACTTTTTTTTTTTTTTTTGAGACAGGTGAGACTGGGGGTCGTGACCATGGGGTCATAGCTCACAGCAACCTCAAACCCATGGGCTCAAGCAATCCTCTGGGCTCAACCTCTCAAGTGGTTAGGAATACAGGCACCCACCACAACACCCAGCTAACTTTTCTATTTTTAGTAGGAATGAGGTCTTGCTCTTGCTTAGACTGGTCTTGAACTCCTGAGCTCAGGTGATCCACCCTCTTGGCCTCCCAGAATGCTAGCCTTATAAGCTTGAGCCACCACACCCGGCCCTCAGTTGCAACTTCTTTCTTTTTTTTCTGAAACAGAGTCTTACTACATCACCCTCAGTAGAGTGCTGTGGCATCACAGCTCACAGCAACCTCAAACTCTGGGTCTTAAGTGATTCTCTTGCCTCAGCCTCCCATGTAGCTGGGACTACAGGCACCCGCCACAATGCCCAGCTATTTTTTTTGTTATTGTTGCAGTTGTTTAGCTGGTCTGGGCCAGGCTCGAACCTGCCACCCTTGGTGTATGTGGCTGGCGCTGTAACCACTGTGCTATGGACACCGAGCCAGTAACTTCTTAAAAACCAAAATTCCATGGCTCAGCGCCCGTAGCACAGTGGTTATAGCATCAGCCACATATACCTAGGCTGGTGGGTTCAAACACAACCTGGGCCAGCTAAACAACAATGACACCTGCAACAAAAAATAGCAGGGCATTGTGGCGGATGCTTATAGTCCCAGCTACTCTGGAGGCTGAGGTAAGAGATAGCTTGAGCCCAGGAGTTGGAGGTTGCTGTGAGTTGTGAACCAAGGCACTCTACCAAGGGCAACATAGTGAGACTCTGTCTCAAAAAAAAAAAAAAAAACACCCAAATTCCAAACACCTCTCTTTAATAAGCCCATAGTTCTGTCTTAGGTTTTTGAGACCTAGCTAATCTGAAACATGGGCACATACCCAGCATAGACTAGGATTCTGACCAGCTGATGCTGGCAATGAGAAAAAATAAATAGGTATTTTTTATTTCTCCCAGATGAATTAGAAAATGCTACCTGTCTGTTCTAGAGCCATGTTAAATGTTTTGTGTGAAGTGCATATTATTACTAGCTTGGACTAGCTTTTTCAGTTTGCATGCTGAGTAAAAATTGCTGTATGTTAAGAAATAAAACTTTGAGGCAGTGCCTGTGGCTCCAGGAGTAGGGCACCAGCTCCATATACTGGAGGTGGTGGGTTCAAACCCAGGCCAAGCCAAAAACTGCAAAAAAAAAAAAAGGGAAATAAAACTTTGTGCCTGAGAATTTGGTAAATGGATATGTTTTCCTAAGTGTCAATATATTTCCCAGGCTGGACCTTTTATTAACTTTTTAATACTTCCTAGAAAACTTAAGGCTGGTTTCCCTCATGTCCTGGATTTCTGTTCTAGAACCACATCTTAAAATAGTTAAGAAACCACCCATAGATCTATCAATACCTGCTTATGGAGAGTTAACCACACTCTTGCATGTGGGGAGATGTTAGCTACCATTAGACATTATCAGTCCCTGCTTACCGGGGAGCTCCTCTTCTCATTTTGCTAATTTGGGGAATGTTTATCCATCGTGCTTTCTGTAAATATGATTTCATTTTTACATATTCGCGTTAACATGGCTTGCTTTGTGCAAGTATGTGTGTTGTAATAATTCCATTCTTTGCTTATGATAACTTTCAGGCTTCTTGGAAGAAGTTTTAAAACCGTACACAATGTCTCCTCGCTGGGCTTTGCCTTTTAACTCTGTGATCTTCTCGACTTGCCTTTGTGGCTTTGCAGCCCTGGTCTACGTGAGTGCGCTGGTACATACAGGTCCAGTCGGGTGATGGGACGGATGCGTGTGGCTTTGGATTCAGATTCTGGCTCCACCATGTATCTAGATATTTGGCAAGTTGTTTGATCTCCACGAGCCTCATTATATTCATCTGTATTCCCAGGTTTTTTTTTTTTTAATCCCATTGTCAGACCATATGTCAGCTGGATCCCGATTTTTATATTCAGAAAATATGTTCTTTCTAGCCATGTATCATCATCTGCGTTAGAAGCTATCGGGGCTGAACGGGAGATACAGATACCATCTCTGATGCTAATACTCTTCCAGTCTTCAGGGAGGAGAACAGACGGACTTAAATAACACAACCGGTTTTATTGACCATGCTGTTTATTTTAATAGCCAGACCAGAATGGTTTGATTGACTTTTTAAAAATCTGGTATGTTTTTTACCATATGGACAAGGCCATATCTAGAGTGCCAAGCTAATAAGCCTGCTTTCCTCTGCCAGTGAACCATGAAAGTTGTTAGCAAAATGTTTTATCTTGAATTGATCCATTTCCTAAGCTCTTGGTCGGCTAAGCACCCATCTGAAGGGGTAAAGCACAGATTATCTATAATCAGTCGTTGGAAATTTGTTGCCTCAAAGAACAGTAGACAACTAGAAAGATAAAATCGCCCTACATCAGTTAATTATGGGTACGTAGCGCAGGTTAATTTCTTTTGTAGGGAGTTGTAATGCATGAAGAATGTAAATAAAATGGGAGATTAGTAGAACTTAGTAGTAACACTTTTGTTTTAAATAGTTAAGGTTTAAAGGAGGATGACTGCCTTCACGCTTTTTTCATTCCTGTTAAGGGCTCATTCTGAGTCAAAACACCACTAATTCCTGTATATAAGAACAAAACAATGTAACAGCATTAGTTACACCGTAACTATAGATCTCATCAATTAATTCTTAAGTATTCATTCTATCTTAAGCCTCCTTGGTACCATCAAAATATTTGCATTATTCATTTCTCTTCACTTTCTTGTTTTACTTTTACATTCTTTTTTCTTCTTGAGACAGAGCCCCAAGCTGCCCCCCCCCCGAGTAGAGTGCTCTGACATCACAGCTCACAGCAACCTCCACCCCTGGGCTCAAGCGATTCCCCTGCCTCAGCCTCCCAGGTAGCTGGGACTACAGGCGCCTCCCACAACGCCCGGCTATTTTTTGGTTGCAGCCGTCAAGTCGTTGTTTGGCGGGCCAGAGCTGGCTTCGAACCCACCAGCTCAGGTGTACGGGGCTGGCACCTTAGCCGCTTGAGCCACAGGCGCCCAGCCTACTTTTACATTCTTTAGCATATATACTATATTTGAAGTATCTTTTCAAAAGTCCTTTTTCCTGCAGTTCCATCATCACTGTCCTTTCTAGATCTGTTTCTACTGACTGATTTTTCTCCTGGTTCTGGGTCACATTTTCTTCCTTCTCCATATACGTAATAATTTTGGGTTGGATGTCAAACATTGTACATTTTGTGTTGTTGAGGGCTGGTTTTACTTATTCTATTTTATTTTATTTTATAGGAGTGTTGGATTTTTCTCAGTAGACAATTAAGTTACTTACTGATTGTTTGTTTATTTGTTTATGAGACAGAGTCTCACTCTTGCCCTGGGTAGAGTGCTACGACATCATAGCTCACAGCAACTTCTAACTCTTGGGCTCAAGAGATCCTCTTGCCTCAGCCTCTCTAGTAGCTGGGACTATAGGCACCCACCACAGTGCCTGGCTACTTTTTCTATTTTTAGGAGAGACAAGGTCTAGCTCTTGCTCAGGTTGGTCTCGAGCTCAAGCAGTGCACTGGTCGTCCTCCCAGAGTGCTAGGATCACAGGTGTGAGCCACTGTGCCCAGCTTGTTCCTTCTTTTTAAATTGCTTTTCAGTCTCTTTTAGGCCAGGTCCAGAGTGGTCTTCACTATAAAGCTTAAGGTAGCTCCACGTCCTCACTATGACCCCTCTTATCTGAAACCCACTATCTCCAGCCAGCAGAGGCATTGGGGTCTCTTCCTCTGGCTGAGCAGTGCTGGGCTGTGCCTCAGTTGTTTTTCTTACCCCTGCTTGGTAATTACTCTTTTCACACAAGTTATTCTTGTCTGGGGTGGTGGGGATTTTTCTTACTTAAACCCAACTGAACAGGATCCATGTAGATCTCCGTAGTCCTTTCAACTTGTAGATCCCTTCTCTCAGGCCGTCTGTCTCCTAATGCTAACCACCTTGGCTCCTGAGATTCAAAACCCTGTCTCCTTGGCTGAGCCCGACAGCACCGTGGCTCGATTTTCTCTCCTCTGCAGCTTAGCACATACTTAGCCGATTCTGTCATCTGTCTCCTCCAACTAGAGTGAAGTTGCCTTTTAAACTCATGTCATGTGTTTTGTGTACTGCTGTATTCCAAATTCCAGCAGGTAGATATTCAAATACAGTAGAACCTCTTCAAGTTAACCACCCATGGGACTGTAACAAACTGGCCCCCATACAGAGGTGGTCAACAGAAGAACTTCCATTGAGTCCACGGGGGTGCATATCTGGTCTCTGAAAATCAGGTCAACTTAAGGAGGTGGTCAGTGCAGGGAGGTGGTCAACTACGGAGGCTCTAAGTGTATATAACTTACAGTAACTTGTTAACCATGTGGGACAGACTATTATCACTTTACAATCTATTGTTGTGCTGACTTTTTACTAAGACCTTTTTCTTCAAAAATAACTATAATTCAGAATTAATAACATTGCATATATATATTTTTTTTTCCCCTTGGGAAATGTGTTGAGCCAGTGATCACGGTCTATCCTCCCGCTGATACTGCCAGATTCAGTAACAGGTGACAAAAGAAGCGTAGGTTATTTTGAGACCCTTTGGCATCTGTGCGCCTGTCTGTGTCTCCTTCCTGTGAAGATACCCAGGCACTACTGAGCACTAAAACCCAGACACGGCGTTCTGCTGATTTCCTTTAAATGTTTCCTGAGCAAGAGATATATTATCCCTTAATCAGCTTCTTTTGAGATGTCTGTTTATACTAAACAAAGTCCTCTTCCAATTAGTTTCAAATTCCAAGCAAAAGCACTGGTAATTAAACATTGTCTGAAGGAGCAGCCTGTGCTGTGATACAGAAATGGAGGCACAGTAGAAACAAATATTAAGCTTATTAACACCTTTATCAATGTATCGGTATTCTTCGACCGATTAAGAACGAATATGCTGGACATAAGGAATTCTTTTTCTCCCAGGCGCTGTGTGAAATTGTGACACTCAAACTCCTCTCTTCCCCCATCTGTAAAATGAGACAACTATATACAAATAAATAATTACAACCTCTATCTTGCCGGCCTATTGTCTGGGATGAACGAGCTACTACAGGTTGAAACGTTTGGGACTCCGACTGCTTGCGGAATTATAATAATATTTAATTGAAGTGTAGATCAGAATCTCAAAACAAATGTATTATGATTTAAAAAAAATTCTCTCTAGTACATAGATCTTCCAAATTCAATTGGTAGTTCAGTGGTGGTTTTAGCCCATCGTAAAATATTGGACAACCTCTTAAGGGTTTATCGTAAGCAGAATTTAATCTATATAAACTGCACACCCACCTATGGAGTAGACGAAATGAGATAATCTCCGAGGGTGACATACCAGGCAATGTGCTTAACGGATGTTGCACTAATAATTTGCATCTGTCTGGGGTTCTCCGGCCCCGTGCTCCGCATCCGGCAATCCGGGTGGGGTGAGTGTGTTTCAAACTTGGGCCACCAGGAGATGAAATACCCGTAACATTAATTGGCAGTAATATTTCATAATGTGGATGATCCGTTCCAGTGGTGAAATAGAGTATTTTTAGATTCCCGCTATAAAATTATTTTCTCACTAGATAATTATAATTGGCTCTGTGTGTGTAACACGCGTTTTAAATATTTTATGTTATTAGTAACACCAGCGTCGCACAGGTAGTAACAAGATAGAAACGCAGATGGGTTTTCCTGCAAATGGAGAGTAAATTATTTTTAATGTGCGCTTCTTAACAAGCTCCTTAAAACAGTCATTGTTTTTCCGTTTCCGGTGTCGATGAGGAACGGGGGTTTGACGAGTGCAACATTGCTTTTGATGGTGATGAGATATAGGTTTTCATTAAATTTTCTACAAGGAACTTATTTGGAAGCTCAGATGGCTACTATTTCAGGGCTGGGAAGAATGTGATTGAACAATCCCTCATTGTATAAAAGTTGGAATGGGGTGTGGGTAGCGGTAGAGGTGAAGGGTGCCAATGAAGGTGGCAGTCACTTAGGGCCGTCTTTCCTTCGAAGGGCAGCCTCTACGTGCCCTCTGCACCTGCTGTCAAGTCAGATACCTACGAGCTAGAAGGGCCACTGTTCTTAAAAAGGAGTTCTGATTGCCTATCATCTGTAGCCTTTTTAGGGATAATCAACATAGTTTTCCAATTGCAAAAAGGAAGATCTGATCAATTAAAGTATATACAGGTATATGAAAGGATGCTTAAAAATATAAAGTTCTGCCTGTGTGCTGTAACACAAGTGTTAACCATCACCCAGGACCTTTAGATTGATGATGCGTGAGTGAATTCAAACGAGAAGATAGATAGGATAGCAACGTTGAAAAGCAGACTCCCCCTTTGCCATGCTAGCTAGTGACAGAAATGCACCCAGATTTCAGCATTTCAGTTCTGAATGGTGTCAAGCTACAGGTCTTGCTTGGACTTAGTGAGAGATAGGATATTTTTTTTTTTTTTTTTTTTTTTTTTTTTTTTTGAGACAGAGTCTCAAGCTGATACCTTGGGTAGAGTGCTGTGGCATCACAGCTACAGCAACCTCAAACTCTTGGGCTTAAACAAGTCTCTTACTTCAGCCTCCCAAGTGGCTGGGACTATAGGCGCCTGCTACAGTGCCCAGCTATTTTTTGGTTGTAGTTGTCATTGTTGTTTAGCAGGCCCAGGCTGGATTAGAACCCTCCAGCTCCAGTGTATGTGGCTGTTGCCCTACCCGCTTGAGCTACAGGTGCTGAGCTGAGAGAGGGATTTTTACAAAATTAATTCAGCGTGCCCAGTACTGATAGTTATAACCAGATTTACTGGAAAGGCTGTTTAAACAGATAACAGCCATTTGTGAGTAAACAAGACCAGTGTCGTTGGAATGTTGAAGTGTCAAGGCTGCCGTATTCAGAACCTGGTAAGGATGCTCTCTGGCCTGGGGCGGCTGGTCCCTTTTCTCTGGCGCTGGAATTGAGATCCCTTCCCCTGTGGAGTTCCATGTCCTTATCACTCCCAGTCACTCGAGGGTTTGTGATGCAGCTGGATGTCCCTTCATTGCTAATAGGACTCAGAGTGTCAGGCCCAGCTTCCTTCATCCTGTCTCTGCCCTAATGCTACTTCCTGTCCCCCTGTTTTGTTGTTTTCCTTTCTTTCTCTTGTTACTGACCTGCCACTCTCCTTTTCCTCTCTGCCCACTCTAGACACCCTGTGCCTTCTGCTCAGGCCTCCCCAGGCCTCCCACCTGTCCAGCCACACAGGCCTCGTTGGACAGGCCAAGCAGAGAGTCATGCTGGTGACTTCACCTTAGTCCACTTCATTTGCGGGGTGCCCTCCAGGGTCCCCACATGACCGTCTTCTTCGCGTCATCCAGGCTCAGTTCAGCGTTCCTTATTTATTATCGTGGTCTGCCCTGATGTCCAGTCGAAAGCCCAAGGCAGCCCCCACCGTGTTGCACATTTTGGGGAGCAGATGGCTCTTCTTTAATGCTTTGTATACACACATCTCTACCTCAGATTGCCCATTCATCGTATTGTGTTTTTTGCTTTTTCTTTTTTTTTTTCCTGATTCTGCCCTCTTGAATATAACTCTAGGAGAGTGGAGGTTCCATCTGTCATATAACTGTGTGTCTGCAAGAGCTGTGAACCAGTGGCTGGCGGGCAGTGGGTGCGCACTGGACGTGAGCGGCGTGGATGTGTGTGCAGGGTGTGGGCTCCCCGCCTCTTGCTTCTGTCTTTGCTCACTGGTGCGTACCCAGGCAGTGCTGTCTCTGCCCCATCTGGGCTGATTCCTGCGTCTGCAGCTTTGAACTCTGTCTACTAGGAGGGATTGTTTACCTACCCTCAGAAAATCCTGCTCTGGAGACAAGATGGGGTGAGGGTGGATATTTATCCCTGGGTGTGCCACCAAGAAAACAGTCCCCACCGGGAAGCAAAACAAACCCTCCCTTTATGGTGCTTCCTGGTTCTTGTTTTTAAAGCCCCCCCCTCTTTCACCAAGTCCAAAAGTCCCTACCTCATCTCAGGGCAGCCATATTTAAAAGGCTGTTTGTGAAAGATTGTGCTAGCCCCCCTTTTTTAAATAAATGATATAAAATTTATATAATGTGTGCCTTCTACAAAATTCTTCTTTGTTAGTATGTAATGGAGAGCTTCTAGAAATTGTCACCGAGTTAACATATCAATAAAATTATCTTAATATGGAAATACTACTTTTTCATGTAAAACAGAAAAGACAGAAAAGATCATCCAACCCCAAACCAGTAACGATTGATGCGTATGGTGTATTCTTAGACACACCCACCCAGATAGTCATTTACATAAATGGACTTGGTCAGAACTAAAAATAGCATCGCTCTAGACACAATTCTTTAGTAGCCTGCCTTCTTATCACAAGCATCTTTTCATGCCATTGAGCTTGTCTTACAAGAGCATTTCTAAATGGCTGTGTGGTATTTCGTTTTGTGTATTTATAAATCCACTTTATGCATTTATGATATAAATGTGTCATCCTATAGATTTATAAATTAGGAGGTCAAGTGGCTTAACCACCTCAGCCTCCATTTCTTCCTCTACAGAAGGCAGTACTAACACTGCCTTAAACAGTCTAAAGTGAGATAATCAAGCTCTGAGGGCTCGACGCCTGTGGCTCAAGTGTCTAAGGTGCCAACCACATACACCTAAGGTGGCGGGTTCGAATCCAGCCCAGGCCCGCCAAAACAACAATGACGGCTGCAACCAAAAAATAGCCGGGCATTGTGGTCCCAGCTACTTGGGAGGCTGAGACAGGAGACTCACTTGAGCCCAAGAGTTGGAGGTTGCTGTGAGGCCACGGCACTCTACCCAGGGGGACAGCTTGAGGCTCTGTCTCAAAAATAATAATAATAATAATAAGCTCTGAGGACAGAGCGTGCGCTCAGGAACTGTGAGCTGGGGTGGGTTTATATTCATCCCATTTTCTCCTGTCTTTTAACAACTTCAAACATACCGTGACTGGTATCAGGCCTTGTCCTGTTTCCTGCCAGTTCAAATAGGTAATTTTACTTGATCAATAAAATGCTTAAAAACTCCAAAACCACTCATTCGTTTTCAAGTAATATTATCAACAGGCGGTAGGGTATTTTTACTTAAGGCAAACCCCAACTTAAAGAAAATAACTAGGGTTGTAGCTGAGAGCTCTGCCTGGGAGTTTCCACCTGAAAGCAGAGGTCCAGCCCACTGCCTTCAGCCCAGGCCAGCCTGTCTCTCGCAACTCCTTCTGCCTGACCCTGCACTCAGGAGGCTGGTGACCCATTTTCAGTGCTAATTTCTAGAAAGAAGCCAGAGAGAGCCCCTCCCTGCCTGGTGGCGGGAGGTCCTCTTCTCCTGGGCTCCCTTTCAGCTTTTCCTTTCAGCACTCCCTGGGTGCCAGGCTCAGGACGGTATTACACTAAAGAAACCATCTCTCTGAGTTGAGTCATTGGCCACCATTCTTGAAGAACGCCCATGGCCTTAAATAGAACATCGTTTGATTTAATCTAAAATAAACTTTGCTATTTTGAGCCTTTCCTATCATTTGGTTAAGCGTGTAAACAACCAGATTTGGAAATGTTGAGCTGTTTCTTTTGTTTGGGATTATTTTCTTTTTTTTTTTTTTTTT
>NW_003852414.1:2711471-2727331 GCF_000181295.1 Otolemur garnettii
CCCGCCACCTTAGGTGTATGTGGCTGGCGCCTTAGCCGGTTGAGCTATAGGCGCCGAGCCGGATTATTTTCTTAAAACACCCATCACGGTTGTATGGAAGGTCTGTTCCTCTTTAAAGACGTGTCAGTGTTACATTACGATCGTGAAGTTATTGTATATTAAAAAGCATCTCTGTTTCTTCATGGTTTGGACACCAGTCATTAAGAGCTGCCAACAGAACACCGTTTAGGTTTTAACTGAGTTGACACAGTGTATCGGCCACATTTTTTCTCTATTTCATAAATTACTCTAAGTCTTTTTTTACAGGAGACGGGACACATTCAAAGAGAACAGATCCCTGCAAGGTAGAGTCAGCTTCAAAGTAACCATCTCTTCCTTAACCGCTGTTTGTCAGAGAAGATTTTGAAGCAGTCAGCTCTGCAATTTTTCCCCTGTGAATTTGAAAGTCTTTCCTAATGTTTTACTTTAAAAATGACATGGTTTTGCCCCCCAGCTCCCTGTAGTTCTCTTTCTTAGTATAAACCAATGTTGAGCCACCCGCCTCTTTGTCCTGGACCCAGATGTGTAGGAGATGTTTGGGATGAGGGACCTTGTTAGTCCCACTGTCTGTCTGTATTGTTTAAGTAGAACCAGCTCTTGAAAAATGCTAACAATAAAACCTCAGCCCTTCCTTTATTAATATATTAATTATCTTTACCAAATTGAAAAAAACAAAAAACAAAACCCCCAAAACAGGAGAGCCTTCTTGAGCCTGAATCTGCGAGGCTATGAAACGCACCCTGGGTTTTGAGGAAGAAGTGAGCCCATTTAGAGCTTTAATTACTCATTTGGGATCCTTCAGTCTGTTGCCAAAGCCAGTTATCATCAGCTTTGATTAGAAATCAGGAATGACAGCTGCTGAAATGCAGCATGAAAAGAATTGTATTGGATTAGAGAGGCCTTCTTTTGAATTCTGAAAGAGAAGGGAAGCATCTTCGGGCAACATCTGAATATGCATTTATTTTAATAATCCCGTGGCTAAAGGTACAGGGCCTTGTGAGTTGGAGTGGTTTTCATTATTAAATTAAGTGCCTTTGTTCAGCTCATCTAGATTTTCTTATTGGCTGCTGCCACCTCTGCCCTCCTTTCGCTCCATTTTGACGCAGCGTCACATCCCTATTTGTGGGCTGAAATGTGTCGGTGTTCGTAAACTAAATTCATGAACCATCCTTCCCGTCATTTGGGCTGATGAAACGCCATTTACCAGTGTGAAGCCAAGCCAGGAGAGGCCCATAAAATAATGCATTCAAATGCGAAGCTTAAAAAGACAGCGTTCCTTATGCCCAATCCTACGGGCTTGCAGAAGTACCACTTCGAGCTTTCTTATTTTAACAATGCAGTGTGGGACTGGAACATATATCAGAGTAACGTCCCATTCAGGTATCCCTGAGTAAATCAGAATTTCAGAGTTAAACTTGCCGGCGTGGGTTCATAGTTTGTGTAATCACAAGATGGGTCAGGATGACAGCTGTTGTTAGATACAGTGTATGGCTATCGACAGGTTGACTACTTTTTCTTACCGTTAGTTAAACTTTGTTAAATAGTACGTCTCCTGTTTCCACAAAAGACAATTGTGGAGGTTAAAAAAAAAAGTCACATATATATGTATGTGTGTGTGTATGTGTGTGTGAACATCGAGTGTGTATAGAAGTATGCCCATCCCTTCAATAACTATATAAACACCAAGAGAGGCTGTATTTATATTCCTGTTTGCGGGAGAGTAAACATTTACGTAAATACACCCAGGAAAATTACCAAACATTGTGTCGCCATGTGCTCTCAGCTTCAAAGTTAAAGCTGATCATTTTCACCCAGTTATTTAATGCAAGGCAGTGTCATGCTTAACCAAAACAGAGATGACACTCGGTACCTACACGGTGGATCCAAACAGCTTCCTTCATCCTCACTTGGTGCCAAATGTTGGAAAGAAACTAAAAACCCTGAGGACAGCAGCCCCGGGTCTGTGGGTGAGGGTTTAAAGATGCACGCTCAGTTCTCACCGCCCTGTGACGTGTACCGAGCGCTCTAATAGGTTTTGTACTAGCTGTAAGAGGCTAGATGCCTTGACCTTAGCATCTGTCAATCACAGCTTTTCTGTTTATAGGAGGAATTTACAAATTCTTTTTGTAGAGGATCTGATACTGTGTTATTTTTAACAAAACGTTAATAACTATCTAGAATAATATTTTCCAAGAGCAAAGTAGGTCTTAGTTTCCAAGTGCTCTTTTTTTTTTTTTTTTTTTGAGACAAAGCCTTAGGCTGTCCCCCTGGGTAGAGTGCCATGGCTTCACTGCTCACAGCAACCTCCAACTCCTGGGCTTAAGGGAGTCTCCTGCCTCAGCCTCCCAAGTAGCTGGGACCACAGGTGCCTGCCACAATGCCCAGCTATTTTTTGGTTGCAGCCATTATTGTTCTTTGGTGGGCTCGGGCTGGAGTCGAACCCGCCACCTTAGATGTATGTGGCTGGTGCCTTAGCTGCTTGAGCCACAGGCACTGAGCCAGTTTCCAAGTGCTCTTAAGAACCCTCATCTCACCCTGCCCTTTAAAACCCCCCTTAGTAAAAGGAGTCACAGATAGGTGGCGGTAGAGTGTTTGCATAAAGGAAGTCATTAGGCTTATTGGAGAACCAGCTTGATGGGTGCTGAGAGAATTGTGAAGGTCTTTCGCCTCACGTAATATTTCTCACTGAATCCCACTAAAACTTTTGAAACGTTTACCTTGGTGTAAGAGATTGGAGCATCTGTTGGCATTTTCAGTCTTGGAGCACCAGCGTGGATCTAAGTCCATTCCTTCCTGCAAACTAGTTATTGTGAAGACAATGTTTACATAATACCAAACAGGGGACACAGCCACATCAGCGGCTACAAGGAGGCTACGGTGCTCACGGTGGAAGAACACTTTTTTTCTTTATAATTTGTTTGCAATTTTAATTATTTATTATATACTGATCACAGGAAAATGCTGCTCTCTTTAGCCTTGTATTTGACACAAGCCTGTTCTTTGTTATACACGGCCTGTTCTTTATTATAATTGGGGGAAAAATTAGTAGAAGTGTTATTAAGGTAGTCTCAATCAGGAAACTCTGGAAACCGAAACGGGGTTAGAGATGGGCCGTAGAAGTAAGTTTCAGTATCCGTGGGCTAAAATAAATATACTATCTTTTTTAGTCTGTGACTAGTACTGGACTCTAGTAATAGCCTATGACTCTAGTATTGGAGATGTCGTTTTCTTTGATACTGAGTCACTGGGAAAATAGGCTGTGTAGTTTGTGTCGTTTAATCATTAACCTTCCAGTAAGTGCTCTCTCTGTCCCTGTCTCTTTAGGTCACAAACTGTAGGTTACTCATCTCACAGCCATCACAGACCCCCAAACTGGCCTCGTACGACAATAGATGGTTGGATTGGATATTATAATCTCTAAGCTCTTTGCTAACTCTGATTTCAGCATTTGATATTCACCAACTACAGAAGAAATGACATTGTCCTAGTGACACCCTTGAGTTGTGCAGGGTTTCCATGGCCTCTCCATTAATATAAATTCCTTTGCAAGTATTTGAATGTTCTTATAGCACCAGGGACTTTTAGAGGGAAATATTGTGTTTGGAAGCATTTCAGCTGGAAACTGCATTGAACTGGATACTGTCCGATCTTTTCTTAGTACAAATCAGAACCATTGAATGCCGTGTAAAATTTAAAAGACATTCAAAAGCAGAAGCAATTATTTCCCCCTTCATTCTTGTACGCATGCATCACTGAGTCAGATTCAGACCAGTCGGACCACGAGAGGGTATCATTAGTCAGGACGCGGCGAGACCTGATTTCATGCCAGTCACGTCCGCGCACACACACACGTTTGTTTTCTTATGTCAGTCATTAGAACTCAGTAACTAAATGTCAGTGGTGGTTAACGTGGCGTTTTATAAACACGTCCATGAATTGGGAGAAAAAGAAAGCAAATTATCCACGAATAGTGACCAGTTGTAAATCATGCCATAGCCGTCACAAAAAGTATCTGTGAGTGGGAGAGAACATGACAAGGGCAAAGGATTTGAAAGGCGGTGGCTCTGGAAGAAAGCCCGGCATCCTACGAGCCCCTGAGCCTGTTCTGACCCAAGTCATCATCATGCTGAGCGGTGGTACTGGGCTGACTGCAAATCTCTCATCACCTTCTTCCCTGTCAGTAACTTTTATAGTTCCGGGAAGATTGGTTGTGAATTTCATCCTAGCAATTAAAGGAAAGTTTATAGTTCCATAACCTAATCTTACCTTTAAAAAAAAAAAAAGAATGAAGAAATTTGTGGCAAAACTTAATAAGTTCACATTCAGTAGGAGAAAGACTTAATTAATGGTCTGAATTACAGAACATTAAATTAATAGTAACTTAATTACTTTCGGATTCATGGGAGTTCCTTAGAGAAATCGCTTTGGTGAATTGTTAGGAAAAACATACAGATAGCACAAAAGTTGGTAAATAAGGCCTTGTTTTTGAAGAATCGACGGTGGGCTAGTATGCTTAAGTGGTTTTCTCCCTGAAGGATTGTGTATTACCCATTTGCCTTGCAGAATCTTTCTTTATAAGAACTAAGGAGAGCCATTTTCAGTTTTCAAGTTATTTGTGGTATTTGGAAGTCATTCATTTACAAAAACGTCAGATGACAGCTACTCATTCATTGGACAAATCTAGATTGGGGTCATGGTTCTAGGTGCACATTGAGGTTCAACCAAGTTTATCGTGTGGGGATAGGAGTTAACTAAAAAATAAAATAAGTAAATGAATAAATATTTAGTTTGCCTTATCATAAGGGTATAAAAAGAGTGCTGAAATAACTTGGAAAAACATTTCTTTGAGAAGAAGTGATTTGTTTGCAGTGCTGAAGGATGCAGAGAACTCAGCCTGCAAGGCATGGAGGAAAGACCCGTCCAGACAGAAGAGCTGTGCGGACTAAGCAGAGGACAGGGAAGTGTAGCCTGTGCCAGAAACTAGAAGGGCAGCCAGTGCGGCTTCAGCCTGTGGCGTGGTACGGGGGTGAAATCGTAGAAGCTTGTGGAAGCCAAACCCATCTAGGCAAAGCCAGCGGGATGACATTTCATTCAAGGCATCCTGGGTGAGCCGTTCTAATGGCTGTTAAATCATGACCATAGTAGGACTTAACAATTTTCAAACTTCCCAGAGGCTCTGTGTGAAACATCGGTTACAAGGCAGGTGTGCCAGCCAGGAAAAGAGAAACCACAGTAGGCACTTTAAACAGGTGAGATTTCCTACTGGGGCTTGGTTACACAAGTGTCAGAAGCAGAAAAAAGACAACGTAGGAGTAACTGGAGATGCAGCCTGCAGGGAGCAGTTCCCACAACACAGAGTATAAAAGAGCTACTTAAAAAAAAACATTTCAGATTATTAGGTGGGTACAAATGTCTAGGTTACACTGTTTTCATTTCTAAGGCAAAGTCCAAGATGTAGTGGCGCCCTTCACCCAGGGGGGGTGCTGAACACCCTCACATTGTGCACAGTAGGTGAGATCCTGCCAATCACCCCCCTCCTTCCATTTCTCTCCACCCCTTTCCCTTCTCTCCCAAACCCCTTGTTAGAATATACTTGTGGTTTTCTTTCACGTGGACGTGTAATTGTTTATATATTGGTTTCATATTAGTATTGAGTACATTGGATACTTTTCCATTCTTGAGATACTTTACCAAGAATAATGTGTTTCAGCGTCATCTAGGTAAACACAAAAGATGTAAAGTCTTTTTTACAAGATGTATGCACCTTTTTTTACAGGTGCATAGTACTCTGTGGTATACATATGCCACCGTTTGTTAAGCCATTAATGTGTTGGTAGGCACTGGGGTTGGTTCCACATCTTGGCAATTGTGAGTTGAGCTGCAGCAAATATTCTAGTGTAAATGTCCTTGTGATAAAAGGTTTCTTTTTTCTTCTAGGTAGATACCTAGTAGTGGGATTGCAAGATGAAATGGATGGTCAACTTTTAGTTCTTTGAGAATTCTCCATACTTCTTTCCATAGAGGTTGTATTAGTTTGTAATCCCACCAGCACTTCAAAAGGGTTCCCTTCTCTCCACATCTCCACCAGCGTCTGCAGTTTCGAGATTTTGTGATGTGGGCTTTAAACAGGTGAGATTTCCTACAGGGGCTGTAGGAAATCTATGATATCTTAGATACCATCTAAGCTCACGAGGCTTAGATGATATCTCAGAGTGGCTTTTGGTTTGCATTCCGAAAGTCACTTTAGATGGTGTGTGAGAGCAAGAGGGGAAGACTGTGGCAGAGATGTTACTGTAGACCCAAGATGAAATAATGGACGCTTGGACTAAGAGGGGTGATAAAGAGAGAAATGAATAGAGTTGAGAGAGATTTGAACCCTAGGCCCAGTAAGACTTGCCGATGGATTGATTTTATTGGGTAGGAATCAAAAAAATGACCGGCAAGCTTCTAGCTTGGACAACTGAGTGTGGGGGGCACCGTGTGTGGAACTAGGGAAACCCAGAGGAGCAGGGGTGGGGAGACATGCCAGTGTGGAGCCTGGAACCCATCCAGGTTGGGGTGTCAAGCCAACATTGTGTGTGTGGTAGATCCTCGTGGACAGAGGAGGTGTGTAGGCTGGAGGTATCAGTGCAGAAATGGCCAACATGCAGATTATATTGAAAGCTGTGGAGATGGTGACGTCATCTGGGAGAGAATGGACAACACTGATCTCCCCAGTGTCAGGAGATCAGTACTGGGTCAGGGGAGAGCAAAGGGAAGTGAGGGAGGGATGGCAAGAATAGAAGATAAATCAGAGTGTGGGACTGTAGAAACCAGGGCAGGAAGGAAAGAGTGGTCTGCGGTTTCTGTGGATCTAAGAGACACTTGAGTAAGGTGTGGACAGAATCATGTCCATAGATTTAGCCAAATGAAGATCTTTGCACATCTAATAGGTTGAAGCATTTACAGGTAACCAGCTCCATTCTGACTCAGAGTGTCCTAAGGGAATATAAAGGCCAAATTGTTTCCTCAGCTCAGGGCCCTACTCAGAGCTTGGGAGAAAGAGGAAAAGGAATTAATATTTGACATAAATGAACTTGAGTTTCAATAGTGTTCCTAGCATTTGCCATATATGCTGTGTATAATGCACACCCAGATTTTTGGCCCAAACTTTCAGGGGAAAAAAAAAACTTTTGTTTTAATTTTTAATTCAAAATTTTATCTGTTTATTTTAGGTACTTGTTTTTTGTATTTTAAAGTAACTCCAGCATTTTTGTTTTTAATGATGCTCTTTAGTGTATTTAATAACTGTTAGCATAAAGCTTGTCTGAAAACCGTTCCAACATTTTCCAAGAATTTTTGTAAAAATATCAGCTACATTGCTAGCTCCCACCTACAGCATAGGAGGAGAAATACGTCATTCTTCATTGGCCAAAAATGCTTTTGTTGCAAGTTTATCATAAGTTCAGCAAAACCGATTACTGTATTCCAGGGTATTATTTTGCATACAGATTTTATCGCTCCCTAGAGTTACACTTTTAATGCATAATCATGAATAAAAGAATTGAAAAACATACAGATACAGAATTAACGCTCCCCATGTATAAAGTGCATCCTTACTCTTCCCTTAAGAATTTGGGCAAAAACATGCCCATGGTATGTACCGTGTACCAGACCTGCCAGGAGGCAGCAATCCTTCCTCTCTTCCAGGTTGTTTTCGTACATTTTGCACAGTGTCCATTCCTTAATGATTGTCCAACTTCCTTTGTTTTTATTTCAAATTAATAATGGGGGCACCAGTGTTTAGGTTACATTGGTCTCACTTCCAAGGTAAAGTTCAAGTTACAGTAAGCCCTCCACCAGGGGGCGTGCCAAACACCCTCACATGGTGCACATTAAGTGAGATCCCACCAATCACCCTCCCTCCTCCCACCAATCACCCAATACCCTCCCCTTACCAGACTGTATTTTGTTTTATCGTTCATATGGGCATGTAATTGTTTATATATTGGTTTCATGTTAGTATTGAGTACATTGCATTTTTTTTTCCATTCTTGAGATACTTTACTAAGAAGAATGTGTTTCAACTCTGTCCAGGTAAACACAAAAGACGTAAATTCTCCATCTTTTCTTCTGGCTGAAGGTTTCCTCCTGGTATACATAGACCACAGGTTGTTGATCCATTCAAGGGTTGGTGGGCATTTGGGTTACTTCCATGACTTGACAATTATGACTATGTTTATCGTCTTCAATTATCAGAGAAATGCAAATCAAAGCCACTCTGAGATAGCACCTGACTCCAGTCAGATTGGCCCACATCACAAAATAGCAAATCTGCAGATGCTGGTGTGGATATGGAGAGAAGGGAACGCTTCTACCCTGCTGGTGGGATTATAAACTAATACAACCTTATTCTAATAGTACAACCTTATTACAACTAATTCTCCCATATAGAGAATTCTCAAAGAAGTCAAAGTTGACCTTCCATTTGATCTGCAATTCCGTTACTCACTATCTACCCAGAAGCACAAAAATCATTTTGCCAGAAAGACATTTGGCCCAGAAGGTTTATTGCAGCTCAATTCCTGTCCAACTTCCTTTAGTCACAAACTGCTCAGTAAATGAGGAAAAGTCCATTCAAATGTCTAAAAGTCATTTGGTTTAAAAAGATCTTAGAAGATATATAGCTGGGATTTTATTTCTTTTAAGCCCTAATTAAAGGTTTGCATTTCCTAAGTGCTGAAAGGAAGCCCACATTGCAGCATTGTAGCAAACTTTTTAAGGGTGCCAAAGATCAGAAGTGTGACTGTAACCTTTTTAAGCTATCCTTCCGGTCTGCCATGTCCGGGTCAAGCCATCTTTACTGACTAGATGGGGTGATAAAATTGCAATTGATTGGAGTCCTTGAAAGACAACATTTTGCCGGGTTTATCAATCCCCAAATATATCTGGACTTAATAGCATAATTTAGACATTGCTGCTGTATACTTACGCTTTTTCTAGCAATATTATCCCAGCAGCATTAACCTCTGACTCTGGCCTCCAGTCAGGACTGAGAAAGGGATTGTTTGCTAAATGATCAATTAATATTTGGGCCTTTATTAGAGTTGACTAAAATGCCTACCATACCACTGAGTGTTTCCGACTTATCTCCTGGTACGTAAGTTATCTTTTCACTTACTCTGCTACCATAATGAGAGAGATAGGAGCAGAAATCCTATTTCTTGGTCAAAGGGCTATTTATATAGCAGGACAAAACATGTATTGTTTCAGTTGACTTATCAACAGGCCACACTGCTGTTCATGAAAATTGTGTTTAGTAAGTATGCTCTCCTGGGCCAAAATGTCCAGTCTATCCCTAATGAGTTCAATGACATCACCGAGCGTGCTTATGTTCCCTGCCAATAGCCGGCATTGTTGGAGCAGAACACATTAGCTGTCGTCCGAGCACAGATGCCAAGGTCAGGGCATTAACAAGCCAGAGAGCTTCTACCAAAAAAAAAAAAAAAATAGAAAAGATGAAGATTTAAGGAAAAGTCTGTCCATGTCAGAACAATGGGCGGCTGTTTAGGGAAGGCAGGGGAGATGTTTGAGAGAAGGCACTCGTTTCATGCCAGTTTTCTGCGTCCTCTGCCCTGTGACAATTGTGTCAGAGACAGACCTGAAAGCCGATCATCTTTGAAGCCACAACTGCCACGCTGAATGTTGAGTTTTGGACTGTGCCACAGACAGCCCTGACATTCTAAAACTGATTGAAATTTTATGACCTTCAGAGAGGTAACGAATACATTCCCCGCCAGTGTGACTTCTGGAAATAATATAGTTCGGGAACCAAACGTTGATTCTGCACAGCCAGTAGTTCACACACAAGCTCTTCTTTTGTCTTTTAAGATTATGACGCTAAAGCGTGTGTCAGATAAAAGGGTGGGGGACTCTCACGTGATAAATACTTTTCCCTGTGAGAAAGGAGTGTGCAATTTCATTCATTTCAGTTTGCACGTGTGTACGGGTGGGCATCTCAATGTAATGTGACAAACTCTGGCAGCGTTTTTTACAGCTGGAATAAGCTAAGAATGAAAGGCACCCTTAGAGGACATTGTTTTGGTTTGAAAGTTGCCACTTGTAGGCTTTCACCTCTAAACTTGTCATTTTTAAGAGAAGAGAAAGAAGGGTTCTTGCTTTGGGGGTGGCTGGTTTGTGTTGAGAAGTGAAAGGCCAGCGTAGGGCAGGGCATTCCCAGCATTACGTCCACTCAAGGAAAGATAAGTTGGAGGAGGTAGGGCCATCCAGGTCTGCATTCAAGTGTCTCTGGGGGTGGTGGGCCTGGAACACTGCTTATCTGTTTCCTCCCTAAGTACACACCCTAGATAAGGACCTGAGTGAAGTGTCTTTGTACTGTTGCTTTTTGACAACTACACACAAAATACTTAGCTTTGCCGTTGCAAATGCAGAAAGAAATCTGTTTTCATGTAAAGGTCTAGGGTGGCAAGGACAGAATCTGGGAGGACCCTGTGCTGGACCCTGGTGCAGTTCTCCGTGTTCTGGAAATTTTGAGGCTTCCGTGGCTTGTTTCTGTGGCCAGGTTGGTTTCTGCTCCGCTATATGTTTTTATTTGTTGGTTACAGTCTTTGATAGGTGGCCACTCAGTGTATTAAATAGAGACAAAAGGCCAAATTGGTTCTCCAGCTCAGGGCCTACCCAGAGCTGGGCAAAGAAAGGTTATTCATGTTTGACACGAAAGTCTTTAACTTTTCTGTTGCACCTCAGCGCCGGCCAAGTGCATAAATAATGAACGAAAGCTCTGGGTTTCTTTTCAACTGTCCAAATGCAAACAGGAATGAATGTGAGAGCCACACAACAAGGGCCAGTAGATGCCTAGTCCCTACCTGAGACTTTTTGTCCATGTAACAAAAGGTATTAAAATGAGCAAATTGGATGAATAAAATGAAGGAAATGTTTCTTTGTTGAATTAACACGTCATTCATTCTATCCTTTGGTCAGCTGTTTGCTCAGTCATTGCCCAGCAACAAAATTCACAATAAAAACTGATTAGGCGCCTTCAAAGCATGAGAAACATGGCGTCTGTAACCTGATTGCGCACACACGCTCACCCCAACTACAGAAGGATGACAGAGGGAGGCCAGAGAACAGCAAAATGGTACTCTCAAGGAGGCCTATTTAGGCTTTAATAAAATTGTGGGACGTGATGGAAGAGTTTTGTTGTTGTTGTTGTTTGTTTTTTTGAGATAGAGCCTCAAGCTGTCTCCCTGGGTTGAGTTCTGTGGCATCCCAGCTCACAGCAACCTCCAACACCTGAGCTCAAGCGAGTCTCCTGCCTCCGCCTCCCAAGTAGCTGGGACCAAAGCGCCCGCCACAACGCCCGGCTATTTTTTGGTTGCAGCCGTCATTGTTGTTTGGTGGGCCCAGGCTGGGGATTCGAACCCACCACCTTAGGTGTACGTGGCTGGCGCCTTAGCCACTTGAGCCACAGGTGCCGAGCCGAAAAGAAGAGTTTTAAGCCGTATTTGGAAGAATAAACATGAACTGCTACAGAAAAAAAGAAGTAGCATCCCAGGTGGAAACAGTCACGCAGCCAGGGTTGAGAAGCCGGGCCTGGTACTCACAGGCCAGGCGTGTTAGGGAAAAGGAGTCAGGTTTGGAGAGGCGAGGCTAAGGTACATTGCTATAGAGACCTCAGCAGTCATCTAGTCATGAGGAGTAGAGACCAGGGCGCAAGGATAATTTGGATAGAAAGAGAAAGAAAGAGGCTAGGAGTGATGGCTCACACCTGTCATCCCAGCACTCTGGAAGGCCTAGGTGGGAAGACGGCTTGACGCCAGGAGTTTAAGACCAGCCGGGGCAACATAGCAAGACCCCATCTCTACAAAAAAAATTAAAAATCAGCTGCATGTGGTGGTACCTGTAGTCCCAGCTACTTGGGAAGCTGATGTGAGAGGGTGGCTTGAGCCCAGGAGTTTGAGGCTGCTGTGAGCTAGAATGATACCACTGCATTCTGTGCAAGACCCTGTCTCAAAAAAAAAAAAAAAAAATTGTTTTTTAAAGAGGAAGAAGGTGTAATCGCTGGTTAAGATAAGGCAACTCTAGGACTAAAAAGCAGAAAAGAGAGAGAATTGAAAATAATCCTAGTGGCTCTCCTCCTGCCATAGAAATACGCCTGGTGTGGAGGGCATTTATGCACATGGGTTTGGGGACATCATGTTCATCCTGCCATTTCCTTATTCATTTGTTTAACCAATTTGAAACCAAAAAGTCTCAGGTAGGAACTATGCATCTACAATCTGGTGCGCACCAGATTATTCAAGCGCTGTGCCACCTGACATGTAAGCTGTACCTTCTGCCTCTCCGTTTTCAGCCTAGCCAATGATTTTTACCAGCTCTATTGAAGTATAATTTTCATGCCGTATAATTCACCTGTTTTAAGTTTATAAGGATGGACAGCCAGGGCTGTCCTCACCCCCAAATCCCAAGCAGCTCCTCATCTGCTTTCTATGGATTTGCCTTTTCCTATAAATAGAACCATTAAAATGTATATATATATTTTTTTTTGCATGGGAATTCTGTAACTTAGCATTCATGCATGTTATCATATATGTGAACAATTCCTTTATATTGTTTCACACTATTCTGGTGTGAGATTTACTACATTTTATTTATTCTTACGTGAGTAGATGGGTAGATGGATTCTTTTCCAGTTTGGGGCTACGACAACTAATGCTGTTGTGAACTTGTATGCACAAGCTTTTTCTGTAGACAACACGTTTTATTTCAGGAGTGGGATCGCTGGGTTTGACGGTAAGTTTATGTTTGATTTTGAATACATTGCCACACTGCTTTTCAAAGTGGCTAAACCATTTTGCTTTCCCACCAGCAGTGTCTGAGAGTTCAGTTCATTCATTTCCTCTCCAACACCAGTTACTGTCTGACGTCTTGCTTAGAGCCGTCCTAGTGGGTGGGTGTGAAGTGGTATTTTACTCTGATTTTCATTGACATTTTTCTAAGGAGGTTGAATAGCTTTTCATTTGTTTAATAGCCAAGTGTATATCTCTTTTTGGTAAAGTGTCTACTCATATATTTTTCCCTCTTGTTTTTATAAGGTTATTT
The DNA here is from genome assembly GCF_000181295.1 of Otolemur garnettii. Taxonomy (NCBI): domain Eukaryota; kingdom Metazoa; phylum Chordata; class Mammalia; order Primates; family Galagidae; genus Otolemur; species Otolemur garnettii. Next base: position 2,724,612 of record NW_003852414.1, read on the forward strand.
TCTTATTGAATTACAAGCGTCTTTTAGATGTCAGGGTTCAAGACCTTTAGTAGATACATGATTTGCCAGTAAGAGTCTGCCTGGCAGAATTCCACTTGCCCTACAAACCCCTCTTGTGATATTTTCCATTTTCTCACTTTCCCCTATGCTAGACCTCATACCTCCCCTGTCTCTTGGTATATTTATCCATCGTAGCATGCAAAATCCAGTATTTCTTGATGTGTGTGTCTCTTGTTAAAATATGAGCCTTTCCCTCTCTGTATTCTCAATGATTGAAGCACAGGAGGTCCTAAAATATTTCTGGTTGAATGTGATTAACTAGCATCCTCTGTGGGTCTTGAAAAATTTCTCTCCCCCTCTTTCTTCCCCCTCTCTCTCAAAATGTAAAACACACAAGCGTTTGAAGCAACAATAACAGTGAAAAGAGTCCAGGGAACCAGCTCGTTCAGGAAAGGGAATAAATCATTCTAGCTGACAATACTCAGATTTCTCCAAGAACTGCTTTGTAGCTTTTCGAGATAGACATATAAAAGGGGACAGTGATTTGATGGGACTTTAACAGGGTGATGGGTAACCGCTCCAGCCCTAATGAAATAGCATATCTAAGAGAACCTGGAAGCCCTCAGAGGCTGGCAGCGCCCAGCTCCCACTCTGTTATTTACTCCTGCCGGGCTGTGCTCTGTTCTGCTGAGGGCTTCCCTGCTGATTACAGAGCTGTGGCCTTTCCTACCTTCCCCACCCTGACGCCTGGTACTACTGCACCTGGGGACACAGTCTTCCTACTCCACAGGTGTGACAGCAACCAGTGCCTTAGGGATTTATTTCAAATTTGCTGCAATGGAGTTTGTTTATATCTTTTCATATTCAGATGAGACAGAATCTACTTTTTCCACAAATATTTACTGATGGTTTCCTGTGTGTGTATATAATACACACACACACACACACACATATATATAAAATACGTATTTCTGTGCTCTGCACCCAGTGGAAAATACACACACATGCACTCAAATGACACCTCGCCTTTCCCCTAAAGGGAAGTTTCAATATGTTTGAAGCATTGATTAAAGAAGAGGAAATATTGGCCCAATTCCCCCCATTCCCCTCTGCAAAACCTTGGGAGATTTTCCCAAATCCAGCTGAGAAATTATCTTTCTGTATCGTCAACTTAAGCGGGATTCACCGAGCAATGTATCTGGGTGTTGATCTTCTTGACTGTGTCTTAGGAGGAGCTTTTAAGTCAATCTCTTCAGTCTGTTGTCCTGAGACAGGCAGATGAGAGCAGCGATGACGCTAGCATCTGGCGTAGGCTCTCAGAATGAGACCTCCCCCTCCTGAGGCTGACTCGCACAGGAGTTCAAATGTGCTCTCAGGGTTTAAGAACAAGGTTTTTAATATCCACCTTTATTTCCTTGCCTTCTAGGTGGTTTCAAACATGCTGTTCAGAAACCAAATGATTCCGCCAGGCTTTGGAGCCCTGGGACTGCCACTCGCTGGCTGTGTGCCCTTGAGTATGTGTCATGACCTCTCTGAGCGGTCTTTCCTGTCCTATAAAAGTGGCATTCACACCTGTTTGACAGGTTATAGGAGTTAACTAAGAAATATATAGAAGTTGGGTAGACCTACCTATAGTACATAAGAAGTTCTTAATAGACGGCTGTCATTGTTACTGTTTTTAACTAGTTCTGTGCCAACATGAACTTGATAATGTTAAGCCCATATGTTCAGTCTATACCTAAGTTAGGGTCTCTTGCTTTTTTTTTTAATGCTGTGATTTCTTCCTCCCCGCCCCCCTGCAGTTTTTGGCCAGGGCTGGGTTTGAACCCACCACCTCTGGTCTATGGGGCCGGCGCCCTACTCCTTGAGCCACAGGCGCCGCCCAATGCTTGTAATTTCTTATTAACAAAATCAAATATTATTGGATACTGTCTGATTTATCTCCCATTTCATTCATCTTCCCCCTCCCCCCAAAGAGGTAAGCAATCTCCTGAAATGGGTCTTTGTCCCTTTTTAAAAACTCACCTGGCCCAGGTAACATAGCAAGATCCCATCTCTGCAAAAAAACTTAAACATATCTATTAGTTGACCCTGGGGGCTTGCACCTGTCGTCTCAGCTACTCGGGAGGCTGAGTCAGGCGCATCACTTGGGCCTAGGAATTTGGGAGTACAGTGACCTAGGATCACGCTACCACACTCCAGCCCGGAGACAGAGCAATACCCTATCTCTAAAAATAAATTAATTTTAAAAACTTTACCCAATAACCCATTAATATTGATTCCATAGTAGCCAATCACATAATCCGTATTCAAGTTCCCCTCGTTTGGTATCGTTTGTTTTGGATCCAGTTTCCCATTAAATCTTCCACATGGCATTTGGCTGTCAAGTCCTTTTCGGTTTCTTCTCACCGAGGATGTCCATCCTCCCACCCGTGCCCTTGTCAGTTCTCTCTCGATGGGGCTGTTTTGCCAGAGTCTGGGCCAGTTGTCCCATATGACGTCCTGGATTCCAGACCTGCCTGCTCCTTTCCTCCTGACCCGAGAGCCCTGTGCGGTGATGGGGAGGGGGGTCTGCAGGCCCCGTGTGTTCCCGTCCGGTCCCTGCTCTCAGAGCCTGCTTGCTTCTCCTGCAAAACATAGGACTCAAAATGTGCAAAGCAGAATGAGGAGTTCCCAAGGAGGTAGATAATTTATAGAAAGGCCCTAACAGGCTCGGCGCC
>NW_003852414.1:2729083-2736431 GCF_000181295.1 Otolemur garnettii
CTATGGTGTCACAGCTCACAGCAACCTCCAACTTCTGGACTTAAGTGATTCTCTTGCCTCAGCCTCCCAAGTAGCTGGGACTACAGGCGCCCGCCGCAACGCCCGGCTATTTTTTTGTTCCAGTTTGGCTGGGGCTGGGTTCGAACCCGCCACCCTCAGAATATGGGGCTGGCCTCCTACTCATTGAGCCACAGGCGCCGCCCAGTTCTTCTATTTTTAATAGAGACAGGATTTCGCTCTTGCGAGGGCCTGTCTTAAACTCCTAAGCTCAAGCAGTCTGCCCTGCTCAGCCTCCCAGAGTGCTAGGATTACAGGTGTGAACTACTGCACCCAGCCGATGCCAGTTCTCAAAGCAAATGTAAGGGCATTTAACTCATTTGTGGAGTCACTGAAATGACGTCACTTGTATTTCATAGTTCACAGAAGCACATGGATTGCATCGTGACCAGAATGAAGAAACACTGCACACAACCAGGTCAACTGCTTGCATTCCATTTCTTGACATGTAGCCTTCTGCTCACGCTCTTGCCTCTGGGCTTACTGTTGCATAAGGAAAGATTGAAAGGAAAGGAACTGTAGGTTTCCTAATCTTTTTCTTTCTTTCTGTGTTATCTTCCGTGTAAGCGGTTGACTAACACAGGGACCTAACACCCTTCTTAAGAAAGGATACAATAGGCTCCTTGGTCATTTGTGTTTTGTTGGATGCCATTGCCCTCTTTCTGCATTCTAAGGAAGTTCTGATTGCTAAGAGAGTACCTTTTAAGGATTCCCACCACAAAAAAAATAAATAAATAAAAATGAAAATAATACCTGTGAGGCAATGCATATGCTAATTGATTGGATTTAGCCATTCTGCAAGGTATTCATACATCAAAACGTCGCACTGAACGCTGTACATAGGTACAATTTTGCTTGACAATTAAAAAAAAAAAGCAAGTCCCAGTTTGTATGGACAGAGTGACCTCCCCAGGCTGTCAGCACTGCTGGTGCCCCCTGAATCTCATGCTTGTGGGGCATCAAGGTTGGTAAATGCATGTGGGGATTGGAGGAGGGACTGGCACGTGGCTAGGGTCTCCAGTCTTCATGCCAATGCTTTGCTGACTCATTGGACATCACTTACACGGCACAAGTTCAAGGGTAAATAAGTGAGACTGTCAAAGCGGTCACACAAGGGTCCGGCTTGCACACCCAACATTTTACACAGCCCTGCAGGGAGAGAAGATACTGGGGGCAGCAGTGTTTGGGGAGCTCTTTAAATTGGACCACCTAGAGCAGTGTTTTTCAACCTTTTTACAAATCTCATGGCTCACTTGAACTTATAGTTAAACTTCCGTGACATGCTTAAATTATGTTGCTAAAAAAAAATACATACTTACTGTGCTTTGAACGTCTTTCAAAAATAATTAACAATCTTTAAAATTTTTTGTGGCACACCTAACATCCTCTTCTCACGGCACACCAGTGTGCTGAGGTCCCCAGTTGAAAATCCCTGATGCAGAGTCAGCCACTCCTCTCCCAGAGGCAGCCCCGCTTTCATTCCTACCCCCCTCCCATTTGATAGCTTCCTCCCAGGGCATCCCAGATGGGTTGCAGAGGTGGGAGTGGGTGGGCTTTATTAATCAGAGGGGCCCTAAAGTTCATGTGCAATTTAAAACAGCATGCAATTTAAAATTGAGTACTTTACTGAGCCGACTGTGCGCTTGGAAGTGCAAGTAACATTAATACTCAGAACCCAAGCACGAGGTGCCATCCACCCATTTCACAGCTGAGGAAGCGGAGGCCCCACGTAGGGGAGGCTGGCTTTGGCATTCCTCCGTTGCATTTCAAGTCCCCACATCCTGGTTTTAGAACTTTGTCGACCCACCCCTAATCAGAGGCCTGAAAGAAAAGCTCGTTCTCGGCCAAGAGACACCAGTGGCCTTTGAAGCAGTTCCTGTTTGAGCCTAAAATCGCACAGGTAAAATGCACCCTCGGTGTGAGGCACCAGGTAGGACGCAAGTGGAGGGAAGCGCTCGTTATTTTGAAGGTTACAAATGGATTTCAAAGGTGGGACTGTGCCTTTTGGTTACTTCGGAGATGAAAGTGCACAATTTTCACAACATCTTTTTTTTCAAAAGCTATCAGAAGCTTCTTATTAAAGGAAAAAAAAATGCGGATGTCACTCCCTGTCATCGCTGCGGTTTCCCTGGTGGGTGCCCATTTTAATCAGGTGTTTTTGAGCTTTAAAGATTTTTCATTTGATTTACAACTTGTAGGAGTGGAGTTGCGGTGAGTAATTAGGGAGAATGCCGTAAAGAGGACAAAGGGAAGGTGAAACACAGCGTTAATAATTTAGTTTCAATAACCTTAAAAGGTTTACTGTTCACTTTTAACCTTGTATCCCAAAAAGCGAGCCACGACAGTGAATCATAAAAATGCTCCTTTTAATTTGCAAGTCATTTATCTAAGTACGCTTACAGGGACTGATGTAGTCCTTAAACAAAAAGGTCAAGAAACCCAGCAGCTGCTCCACTCGATCCCGGCCATTTGAGGTCGCCTTGCTTTTGACCGGAAAGGTCCTACTTAGGGGTTAAAGTCTGGAGAGGCTGGCTTTCAAAACGCAGAGATTCGTACCGTGCCAAATTATTAATTTAATAACACCTTAGTTAGTCCTGGGAAAACCAAAAGAGACTCACACCGGCATAGAGGAAAGACGAGAGGAGGAGTGATTTCTTTTGATGGGGATAAATTGACTCTTTTACAGGTGATATTTCAAAATCTCATGTCAAAACTAGGGGGCGGGCTGGGGTCATGCTTGGCAAGGAACTTCAAAACACCTGCAGACTAAGAATTTTAACATCTCACAAGGCCTGCTAAATTAACAGGGAGCGTTTTCACCCAGATCTCATTACCAGCTCTATTAAAACAATCCCCGTTGAACTTCAGACTACACCACGGCTTCGAAAAGTCACCAGGTGCATAAAGGCACACTCTGTTTCATAATTGGGAGGGAGCTGCCTCGCCCAGGCTTACCTGGAAATGCTAATGGCATATTGCTTCCAGGTTCTTCCTCATCTTTAATTAAGAATACATACCACAGTAAATGGAACCATATTTTTCTCTCTTGAGTTCTTATTTTATTTCTGCTAATGGAGTTTGCTGGTGTTTTATTTCTCAATTTCTATGGCAGGACTGCCTGGCGCTCCTCCCAGGGGGGAGACCAGCCTGCTAGGACCGCCTCGTATGATTAACCCAAAAGAACAAGGGAGGCTGAGATTATTTAGAAATCTAGAAAAGCAGGTCATTAGAGTCTTTCATTTTGATTTTAATATTTTTAAATAGGCAGACCCAACTGAAAAAGGGAACTATTAATTTGTAAGCCTTGGATGGATTTTGATTTATTTTTATTTTGATTTATTTTTTTTAGACAGAGCCTCAAGCTATCCCCCTGGGTAGAGTGCCATGGCATCACAGCTCACAGCAACCTCCAACTCGTGGGCTCAAGCGAGTCTCCTGCCTCAACCTCCCAAGTAGCTGGGACTACAGGCACCCGCCACAACGCCTGGCCATTTTTTGGTTGCAGCCATCATTGTTGTTTGGCGGGCCTGGGCTGGGGATTCGAACCTGCCACCTTAGGTGTATGTGGCTGGCGCCTTAGCCGCTTGAGCCACAGGCGCCAAGCCGGATTTTGATTTTTAATGTGAACATCCCAAGTGGCTTGTTCCTCCTGTCGTAGGTCTATGGATTCTATAGCTACTTTTGGCCCATCCTCCACATCCTGGGATGATTTGAACCATTTGTTCGACGTCGGCTGATGGATTTGGGAATGCACACTCCACAGATCCGAGGTGGGACGAGCAGTTGGCCAGAAACCTGAGTGTCTTCCTGTGTTCCCGGGTCCAGTTTGTTTGTACCTCTTTTGTATTAGATGTACCTGTGGTCAGGCCACTGCTGGCCAATATGGCACTTTTGTACGGCCTAGGAAGGGCACTGCTTCCTCCAGAAACATCATTTCCCTTCTCTGGTCACGCTTGGTGGTATTTTATTAAAATGGGACACTTATTGTCACTTGCCACAAAATTGTCACGTTGACATTGTCTGCAATTCAAACAGTACCAATTTAGTCATAGCCTTGTGCAGTGTGTAACTTCAGCAGCTGTACGAGGAAACACTACAGGAGTGGTAGGAAAGCTTTTAGAATCAGAATGCTGACCCTGCCTCTCACCAGCTACGTGCTTAGCAAGCTATCCAGCCTGTTGCCTTATCCATTAGAAATGAGTACAATGCGGGCAGCGCCTGTGGCTCAGTAAGTAGGGCACCGGCCCCATATCCTGAAGGTGGTGGGTTCAAACCCAGCCCCAGCCAAACTGCAACATAAAATAGCCAGGCTTTGTGGCAGGCGCCTGTAGTCCCAGCTACTTGGGAGGCTGAGGCAAGAGAATCGTCTAAGCCCAAGAGCTGGAGGTTTCTGTGAGCTGTGATGCCACAACACTCTGCTGAGGGCGACAAAGTGAGAGTCTGTCTCTTAAAAAAAAAAAAGAAAGAAAGAAAAAAACGAGTCCAGTGCTTCTAGCAGGGTGAGTACAAGTGTCTCTCTCATACACACAGTGACATTAGGTTCTGTCTTTTATCATACTGGGTCCCCATCTCATGTTTTCAATGCTCACTTCATGAACAGAGAATTTCGACATTCACATCATGAATTCTCCTGTGAATGTACTCTCTAGCTCCGTGATTTACAACCAGTGTTTCATGAATGGATCTTAGGTGTGCCCTGAAAATTTTTAGAGACCATTAATTAAATTATTTTCAAAAGAAGTGCAAAGCACAATAAGTTTATTCTTTTTTTTTTTTTTACTTTTTTTTGATCAACATAATTTAAGTGTGCTGCCATGAGATTTTTTAAAAGTTAAATCAGTTACAGTTATCTGCTGTAGCTAGATAAAGAGTCATTTCAGATTGTGATGGGCTCCCAAATGGGATCATTTATTCTTTATAGTTTTACTGTTTTGTTATTATAAATCTCTACTATCTGGTTTGGGTGTTATTCTGAGAGCTTACTAAAGACTGAAAAACTTGCCATTGTTATTCCTAGCTTGCTACCATATATTGGATCAACAAAAGTGAGGTTAAATATGAAATTCTGATAAATATCCATCTTAAAATAGTGAAATCCGTGACCCCGACGACTAAGCAAAAACTCTTCAGCATTAGTGCCCCATCTGGTGTGTTTTCTAAGAGACAAGGTCTTTCCCTATCACTCAGGCTCACTGCAGCCTCCAATTCCTGGGCTCAAGAGATCCTCCTGCCTCAGCCTCCCAAGTGCCTTACCCTATCTCTCAATGAGTTATTTTATCACTATGGCCTGGAAGACTAGAGTTCGGGAGAGAGGTTGGCCACGTGCCCCCTTCCCCGCACATCTCCCCCTGCAGTCTGCCTCCCCTGCCCGGGGCCCCCCAGCACATTGTTACCGATTCTCATTAATATCCCTAATCCTTATCCCTCAGCCTGCTTAGTGCTAGACACCAGTGGTAACTTGATTTTCTTCCAGTTCAGACTCTCAGGTCTTTGCCAATTTCTTGGATGCCTCCTCTCTCCCGTGAGCTTCCCTTTCAGGCCTTATTTGGTTCTGCTTTTTCCCTGCAATGTTTGGCTCGTTTCGATTAAAGCAGAAGAGCCTTCAGTTCATTTGTGAAAGCAGACCTGGCCTTCAAACAGCCTTATGGTCTGTTATTCTCAGGTGACGACTATAGAAAGAGTCAGTTTTTCAGCTGAAAAACTTGCCACTGTTATTCCTACCTTGCTACCTTATACTAGATCAACAAAAGTGAGGTTAAATATGACATTCTGATAAATATTGTTCAGTCCATCTTGTTCAGTTTTTTCCCCACCCTCTTTCTTTTTTCCCCTCTCCCTTCCCCTCTCCCATCCCCCAAATCCTCTCTTCTCCAGTCCGTCTCTCCACGGCCCCTCCTCCTCCTCTTCTTTCTCTACCAACTTTTTCACTGTTATTATCTTCCTTAAAATAAGTTTTAATGTCTTAAATTTTTTTTTTTTTTTTTGAGACAGGGCCTCAAGCTGTCCCCCTAGGCAGAGTGCCGTGGCATCACAGCTCACAGCAACCTCCAACTCCTGGGCTCAAGCGAGTCTCCTGCCTCAGCCTCCCAAGTAGCTGGGACCACAGGCGCCCGCCACAACGCCCTGCTATTTTTCGGTTGCAGCTGTCATTGTTGTTTTTGGCGGGCCGGGGCTGGATTCAAACCTGCCACCTTAGGTGTATATGGCTGGCGCCTTAGCCACCTGAGCCAGGCACCGAGCCTTAACATTATTTTGATTTGCTCTTAGATAAGTGCCCCACATGGTAAAGTGCTTCTCTCCAGATGCTAACTTCAGTGCATGCACATACTCAACCTTCATAGGCCTTATACCTAGAGCAAAGCCTGCCCTGTAATAGAAAGTCAGTAAGTACGAGTTGACTGGCTATCCCGCCCCTCAGAATCCCAAAGGCACTTGCCCTCGGAGCACAGTGAAACCCGACTGCCTCCAACTCCACTGTGGCAAAGGTTCTTCACACAGCACCTCTGTGACCACACAGCACCAGGTGCTCCGTCCCTGCCTGTCCCTCAGGTGACCTCGGGGCTCTTGGGGGTGGTGCTCGACAGGCCTGGCTTTCCATTTGTTTACCCACAAAATGGGGTCACAGCACATATCACCCCTTCATTAAAGGTCATCTTAAGGCTGACCGCGATAATAAATTCTCCTTTCCAAAGGCCTATACAAGTACTGAGACCCGTGCAAATGAAGTGTTTTGACAAGGGCGGGAAGGTGATATGTGCCCTCTTCCTTTTTCAAAAAATTTTAAATTTTTTATTAAAATTAGGGTTTTAATTGTTAATTTCTAACATTTAAAAAATTTTAAATTTAGGGTTAAAATTTTAAAAATTTTAAACTTTAAAAATCTTAAATTTAGGGTTAAAATTTTTAATTTTTTATCCAACTCCACACCCAATTTTATCCTTCCCCTTTTGATAACGGAAGGGCATGCTGCAGCACTGCTGTGGGCAGATCAGGCGTTTAACACTTGCAGTCCTCCAAGTGATGACGCCTGCTATCTGGTTCTGCCTTCCTGGGGAAGGAGAGAGAGGCAGCTCCTGCTCGGGACAGGAAGGCAGGGAGGGGACGTCCCCAGCTGAAGGCGTGTAGTCTTCCAGGCCAGCCACCACCGCCAATCACTCATGCTGTTCTGAGGAAGAACAACCACCCTTTGCTGGGACCATTTGAGGTCTCATGACCATAGTAGTCATTTGCCCAACAGAGTGAAAGAAGAGACAGATATTGATTACACAGCGTCTCTTTTTCTTTTTTTTTT
>NW_003852414.1:2736611-2740706 GCF_000181295.1 Otolemur garnettii
GTCATTGTTGTTTGGCGGGTCCGGGCTGGGGATTCGAACCCGCCACCTTAGGTGTACGTGGCTGGCGCCTTAGCCGGTTGAGCCACAGGCGCCGAGCCAGCGTCTCTTTTTCTCAGGAGAATGTCATTGGAGGGGGTGGGGACAGGGTTAAAAGATGGCATTAGCTCAAGACACGTGCACCAGAGCCATTTCCTCCCCGGTGTAATTGGCTGTGGTGTTAATCTCTACGTCCCCTAGTCAAGGAAATCACCATTATAGTTTTCACATGTGAGGGAAGTCAGACGGGCCTTGTTTACATTACTGCCATTTATAAAACATTTAAAACGGCCATTCTGCTGAATAAACATTCAAGAGCCCGGAGGATAAGCCTATCGCTTAAACTTCTTAAGACTAAACTTTCCAAGCCATTTCCTGCCAGAGGGACCTGACAGCAAACTGCAAACTCTGTGCCCTGAGATGAGATCGGCCGAATTAGATTAAGCAGCTTACTGTTGACATGTCTATTGATCTGGGTTCAGCACCGTTTCCTGTCTCTGCCAGCAGTGAGATTGCTGTATACAATAACGCAGTGGCCTGGCTTATGTGAAATTGGGGACTTCAAGCATCAATTACTGCAGGAAGACAGTGGCTCTAGGAGATAAGGTTAAGCTGCTTGCGGTGTCTAAGACCGCCAAAACTCCAAGCAACATATTTGCCGTCAGAAACGTTGCTTATAAATTTGACAGTGCACCATTTATAAAATTTCCAAAGAGATCATCCAGTGTTATTCTCTGCAAGTCGTTGGACAAATAGCATCATGAATGCTTATTGTTGAAGCTGCGTATCCCACTTGCTCAATTTCAGGCACGTTTTCCTTAAATATTTGCATACACATCTCGAATCGGGTGGCAGGGCGCGGGGAGTGTGGTGGCACCATCTTAGAGCAGCCCTGTGCCCGAAAAGTTGTTCGGCAGAAATGAATGTCAACCGTGTGACATGAGGAATATTTTGTTTTCTTTTTTGGTCTGGAAACAATCAAGTGGATTTGGTCACCTCCCTTCTTTGTATTTCTTTTTCTTTTCTTTTTTTTTTTGAGACAGAGTTTCAAGCTGTCCCCCTGGGTAGAGTGCTGTGGCATCACAGCTCACAGCAACCTGCAACTCCTGGGCTCAAGCAAGTCTCCTGCCTCTGCCTCCCAAGTAGCAGGGACCACAGGCGGCTGCCACAATGCCTGGCTATTTGGGGTTTTTTTGGTTGCAGCCGTCATTGTTGTTTGGCAGGCCCAGGCTGGATTCCAAACTGCCACCTTAGGTGTATGTGGCTGGCGCCTTAGCCGCTTGAGTCACAGGCGCTGAGCCCTTCTTTGTATTTCTAATACCCATCCATTTGTCTTTATACAGTAATTATTTTTCTAAATACCAAATACCACAAATGCAAAAAGTGTACAGAGTATATACAGAAAAGCACACATGTCGCCACTCAATGATGATGATGATGATGATTTTTTTTTGAGACAGAGCCTCAAGCTGTCCCCCTGGGTAGAGTGCTGCGGCATCACAGCTCACAGCAACCTCCAACTCCTGGGCTCAAGCGATTCTCCTGCCTCCACCTCCCAAGTAGCTGGGACTACAGGTGCCTGCCGCACCTCCTGGCGATTTGGGGTTGCAGCCATTATTGTTTGGTAGTCCCAGGCTGGATTCGAACCTGTCAGCTTAGGTGTATATGGCTGGTACCCTACCTGCTTGAGCCACAGGCACTGAGCCAATGATGATTATTTTGAATTTTTGGATGCAGATAGTATTTTAGGAATACACGCACACATGTGCATGCACACACACTCCTCTCTACTAAGCACGCATTTAATTGTGACTATAGTTTATTTTCATTTTCTTCCTACTTTTAGATGAAAGGAAACGTAGCTTTCCTTGGAAGAGTCAAGAGTCTTCCCTCTTACTTTGCTTCCAACATTATAGGAAGAATAGAAATGGAGCCTGTGTTTATTTGCTCCTGAAAGAAGGGGATAACAGAAAGACATTTTTATATAACCTCTGGATTTGGGATTCCAAAATTTTCTTTCTTTTTTTTGGCCGGGGCCGGGTTTGAACCCCCCACCTCTGGTATACGGGGCCAGCACCCTGCTCCTTGAGCCACAGGCACCACCCAAGATTCCAACATTTTCAGTGAGTCAGCTTTTCAGATCTGTTCATGCGAGTTGTCCTTAGGTTTCATATTTAAAATGCAGCTTCTTATTTCTGTAAGGGGTGTTCACAGAGCAAATTCCACGCTTCCTGGTAGAACATATGTGCGATGAATTGGATGAAAGGATAGAGTGTTTGAAAGTGACATTTCAGCTCGCCGATCATGACATTTTATGTATTTTTCGATACACATCTATCTCAGAAATATCTCCCTTCCTTTATTGCAGGTAGAAACAGAGTTTCACATAAAACTTAGGAAATCCCTTAAATACAGTACTGATGGAAACCAGACCTGGAAATCTGACAAGTCTGGGCACGTTTTGCTGATTCCCTTGTGTTTTCCAGGTTGACCTCCTGGGATGGGCACCTTTCTCAGTAAGGCTTCTCCACATTCACACCATTGTTTTCCGTTTTATGCCTTCCAAGAGTGATGCAAAATGAATGTTGTTAAAGTGTATTTAGCATTTATTGGCATAGTTTCAGGTTTTATCTTTTAATGAGATTTTAATTGGTTTTAGGGCAGAATTTATGCAAGGTGCCTGCAATGCCAGTAGGTGAGAGGGCTCGCCTAAGCAAAGCCGGCCGTTATAATTAATGCTAATATGACATCCCTGAGCAAAACGAGCATATCAAGTTCCTGACTGGGTCTGACCCTTACAGGAATCCAGGCCTGATCATTTGGGGAGGGTTTCAAGGAGCCTGATACTCTCTAAAGTGCTGAATGCTCATCTCTGAGTCTTCCTTTCCTGAAAAGTCCTGACTTTGTAAAGTTCTCAGTGATCTTCGAAATGTCACCGTCTGATATTCTACTTCTCCTGAGAAAGAGTTGCGAAAAGGCCCTCCCTTTTCCAGCATAAATTATGCACTGATGAACCCAGTGTAAACAACCACAGTTTTCTCTTGTTCGTTTATATCATAATGGTGGTGACTGAAAGGAAGGGTCTAGGGAGGTTCCTAAGCTGTTTTTCTCTCCTGCATGCAAAGACACAGACATCCGCACCCCTCATTGCTTGACACCACAAAGCCCTTTGGGTCAATAGTTGCTTTAACTTCTCATTGATGATGTGGAAGGGAGAATCATTGAAATTGTAGGTAAGAAGTGCATGGATGTAGCCAGATTCTCAATGGCGGTAACTTTATTAGGGCTCTCTTGAATTCCAGACACCCTCCCATCTCCCATTTGTGGACTTTGAAAGAGCTATACATTTAGGCACTCAATGAATTAAGAATTCATTTAATTTAATATTTTTAATAGTAATACAAGAATCAATGTTAAAAAGTCACCCCATAGGCTGGGTGCAGTGGCTCACGCCTGTAATCCTAGCACTCTGGGAGGCCGAGGAAGGTGGATTACTTGAGTTTAGGAGTTTGAAACTAGCCTGAACAAGACTGAAATCCCATCTCTACTAAAAATAGAAAAATTCTGTAGCTCAGTGTGGTGGTACATGCCTGTAGTCCCAGCTACTCATGAGGCTGAGGCAAGATGATTACTTGAGCTCAAAGTTTGAGGTTGCTGTGAGCTATGATGATGTCACAGTACTCTATTCAGGGTGACAGAGTGAGACTCTGTCTTAAAAATAAATAAAACCAAAGCCTCCAACTAGTTAATTTGTAATTAATCTAGAATACAGTACTGGCCAGTGGCTCTCACCTATAATCCTAGCAGTCTGGGAGGCTGAGATGGGTAAATCGCCAGAGCTCAGGAGTTCGAGACCAGCCTGAGCAAGAGCAAGACCCTATCCCTACCAAAAATAAAAGACTAGCCAGGTGTCATGGCAGGTGCCTGTAGTCCTAAGCTCCTTGGGAGGCTGAAGCAAGAGGATCGCTTGACTCCAAAGAGTTTGAGGTTGCTGTGAGCTATGAAGAGTCGACTCAGGGTGACAGAGTGAGACTGTCTCAAAAAAAAAAAAAAAAAAAA
>NW_003852414.1:2740857-2745618 GCF_000181295.1 Otolemur garnettii
GTCTGTCTTTATCCTCATCACTGATGTGTCCATGCATCCCGTCTCATCTCTACTGCAGGAATAGGAACCCTTTGAGGATCTCTGTCTTTTATCTTTACATGCCCCGAAACCAGAGGGCTGGACCCTTAGGATTCTCAGTCAACGTTTAATTAATCATTGGTTGAGTCAAGTAAGACTCAAGGTTTTCCAGGCAGAGTGGAATAGAAGGCGTGAGAATGGACTAAAGGCTGGCCTCACATGGGCCGCGCTTGTGCCCTCTCAAACTCATGTTGGAACTTACCAATGTGGCCGTGTGGAGAGGTGGGGCCTAGCAGGGTGTTTGGTTCCTGGGATGCTGAGCCCTCCTGGGGGGTGAGTTGGGTTCCTACTCCCCGGGGAATGGTGGGTTATTAAAAATGGTCTGGATTCCTCTCTTCCCACGTGATCTCTTGGCACACACTTTCTCTGCATCTGCGTTTCCACCGTGAGTGGACACAGCCCGAGACCCTTGCCAGGTGTAGCCATCTAATACTGAATCTTCCAGCCACCAGAACTGTGAGCCAAATCCCCATTCTCAGGTGTTCTGTTACAGTAACACAAATTGTACTCAGACAATAGGATGAAAGACCCAGTGAGTTTTATTTGTTTATTATTATTATTTTATGTATTTATTTATTTATTTTAGAAACAGTTTCACTTTATCACCCTGGGTAGAGTGCTGTGGCATCACAGCTCACAGCAACCTCCAACTCCTGGGCTTAGGCGATTCTCTTGCCTCAGCCGTCCCAGTAGCTGGGACCACAGGTGCCCACCACAACACCTGGCTATTTTTTTTTTTTTTTGCAGTTTTTAGCCGGGGCTGGGTTTGAACCCACTACCTCTGGTATATGAGGCCAGTGCCCTAGTCCTTTGAGCCACAGGTGCTGCCCAACACCTGGCTATTTTTTGTTGCAGTTTGGCCAGGGCCGGGTTCGAACCCACCACCCTCAGTATACAGGGCCGGCAACCTGTCCACTGAACCACAGGCGCCCCCCCCCTCCCCGGGTGAGTTGTATAAAGATCTAAAGTCAAAGCCAGTGCAGTGTAGGTTCCCTTCAGAGGAGGTTAAGGATGGAAGCAGTGAGAAAGGATGCTGGAGATGCAGGGGCTTTCCTGAAGCGTGTGGTGATGATACTTTTGAGCATGGGGTCTCACTGTTGCTCAGGCTGGTCTCGAACTCCTGAGCTCCAGTAATCCACCTGCCTCAGCCACCCAGAGTGCTGGGATTACTGGCGTGAGCCGCTGCACCAGCCTCAGAATGGCTTTTAATCATGAGTTTCTCCTCTTTCCAGCTCATCCTCGATATGAGGGTTTTCTGACCAAGCGAACTCCTGATTCATTAATGGCCTTTGTTAGTGACCCTCTGTCCTTACAGTCTGCGCCATCATTGCCTGAAGTGTCATATCTGGGCATTTCACAGTCAACGCGGAGGCCAGTCCAGGGCTCTCTCATTCCACCCACTACATTGTTGCCCCTGGAACCCCTAAGCCCTCCCACCCATCTTTCCACTTGCTCCATGAGGGGCGTAAGGCACACCAGACACAGGTGTGTGTCATGTCTACCTTGTGTTGTTAATTTTCCACAGCAACACATTGGGGTGAAATACAATAGAACCCCCATAGTCAACCCCTTCCCTACACTGGCCACCTCCTTAAGTTGACCTGATTTTCACACACTGAACATACACCACGTGTATGTATCAGTACAGTAGGCCCAGTTCCTTATGTTGACCATGTCTGTACATTGGCCAGTTCGTTTCAACCCCGACAGAGGTTCTACTGTGTCTCTCTAGCTCCCGCTGCCTAGCAGAGTGTTCTGACTTTTGAATGATTAAAACAAAGTGGGAGAAGGGTGGGGGGTGTGGAGCAGAAAACCAAATAACCATGCTAATTTAGGCTGGAAGAGATTGCCCCCAGGGATCAGGCTAGAAAAATGTGAAAGCCCGAATGAAGCCTGTTCAGGGAGGAATTGACAGCCGCAAGATCTGGAAGAATGGACCTAGATAACAGGACTTCACATGCTGGCAGGCTTTTATTAGATATTTTAAAAATACATCCTGGGGAAGTTGTGGGAACATAGGGAAATAAAGGGCCTGGGTTGAGGGAGAGGAATAATAATTAGGAGCATTGATGTCCCCGATGTGACTCAGCTGATAGCATCTTAAGTTCAGATGGCAGTGATTTGAGAGCACAGATGTCAGGCGCAAGAACAACGGGATGAGTGGGTGTATACATGGGAGCCAAAGATAGAGCAAAAATACTTGGGTTCCAGACCAGCCTGAGCTAGAGTGAGACCCCATCCGTAAAAACTAGCCAGGAGTTACGACGGGCGCTGGCAGCCCCAGCTACTCTGGAAGCTGAGGCAAGAGGATCACTTGAGCCCAAGAGTTTGAGGTTGCTGTGAACTATGACACTATAACATTCTACCCAGGGTGACAGAGTGAGACTCTGTACCCCACCCAAAAATATATATATATAATATATATATACACACACATATACAAGCACATGTATATATATTTGGGAGCAGAAAGAAAGAACGTCTAGGGCATTCAGATTCTAAATAAGTAACATCTTATGTGATACACCAAAAAAAAAAAAAAAAAAATGGCCTTTACTCTTGGTGGAAGGAAGGACATTCAGTGTCCCCAAATGCCTGACAGCAAAAGCCTAGGAAGAGCTTTGGGATCATCCAGGAGACCAGCAGGATGCCTATGTGCCAATAGTGAGACCCCCTCTCTACCAATAATAGAAAAACAGGCCAGTCATTGGTAACTGTAGTCTCAGCTACTCAGGAGGCCAGAGGATGGCTTGAGCCCAGGCCATTACTCTGCTGACCAGTGATTTGGGAGATGTCCTCTAGGAAACCACAGAGGTGAGGTCCCTCTTGTTCCCTCGCCACAGCACCATCACTGGTAGTGAGTTTGTGGTATTGATATCTCTGATGTTGGTGGGGAGAGAATGATCAAGCATTTCCACGTGTACCACTGGGTCTCTCTCTCTTCCTTCTGTGTAGAAGAGTTGTAATGACTTGAGCTGTTCCAGATGCTGCAGGAGTCACCAGACTCCAGAGAAGAACGTGGTGTCCTGCAAAAAACACGCCCATTTGCACTTTCCCAGCATTCCCATGCAGAATGTGGGGGGCAATTGGGTCATGAGAAAGTGGTTCTTGTTTATGTTAACAAGGAATTAAACCACAACCTTATTGAAAAGAGGAAAGAAATACCCCCCTCCCAAAATATTCCCCATGTTCTTCCAATTTCTCTTGTATCTACCACCTATAACACACAAACCACGCACACTCACCCACACCTGCGTGCACCTGTGCAGCCCGTGTGTGTGCACACATGACCCATTTTTACCTTTACTGTGAAAATAGAGGTGACATCCTTGAATGTTACACGTTGGGAAATTCTTAGTCCAGACCTGCCTTGGGCACATATCATACACAGTCTCATGAAGATGTTTCCGTTTTGATGGAATTCTAAAAAAATAAAGTCTTCCTACCTTGCAATATGTTAGAAATTCGGTGATGTGATCTCTGCTGGTGGGACTTTTGGTGACTGAGGATAAAGTTAACATATAACTCATAATCAAAGCAGGTACCTATTTTGGAGTTCTGTCCATAAATATCCTATCTGATAGAATTTTATCATGATCATGACTTTGTGATAAAAATAATAATGATAATGATAACCAATAATAGCTAACATTCACTAAATGCTTTCTCTTGCAAGAATTTGCATGCATTTTCTCGTTTAGTTTTTGCGGCATTCCTGTGAGTGGGCACTTTTTTTTTTTATAAACCAGAATATTTTATGTTCCACAGAATATATGGAAACTCAGAGAAGAGACTCAGCCCAGACTCCATAGCTAATAAGGCAGGATTTGAACCCATGCAGGATTTGAACCCATGTCTCTCTGAGTCCAGTTTCTTTCGGTTGGTTAAGAAAATTGTATTGGCGAATACAGATCTATTTATAAAAGTAATGAATGTTTGACTCCCCTCCAACACATGACTATTTAACATTAAATTTAATATCAGTTACTTCATAAAGGACAGAATCAACTATGTTTTGCTTCTTGGAATATTTCTCTTCCTTGCTCAAACTCCGGAACTGGTATGGTATCTCCATATCAGCCCTGCCGCGCTCATGTCTAGAATATATAATAGCATGACATTAAAAGAAACTAAGTAATACTGAATCCTTGGGGCTCCTGATAACCAAATAACCCTCCAACTAAATATCCTGCTAGACTTCTGATGAGAAATTTCCTGTGCAATGAAGTTTGTTTCTCCTTAGAACCAGTGCATTTCTCAGTGAAAGTGCCGTTCATCTCTTGACCCAAGAAATAGAATTGAAAGGAATAAGAAATTCTTAAGTTACCAAAATAGAAAGAAAATATGAAGTCATTTCCCCCTCCCCCTTCTAGTTAATTTAAAATGACAGGATTAGAGTTTGCTTTGTCTTACTTTTTTTTTTCCTGGTCAAAATAGTAGATGCGAAAATTTAGTTGGCGTTAAAATGATCATTTTCAAATAATATTACTTTTCCCTTTGGTCATCACGTTCTGTTGTGCCCACCCCGGGGGTCGCCTACCCAAAGACCACTCACAATCACGAATCGATGCAAAAAGCAAGAGGCAGGTTTATTGCTGGCGCGTCAGGGTTCCTCAGCCACAAGGGGAAGGAACCCCCTGAGGCTGTTACAGGCTGCTTTTAAGGCGAAAAACTACATGCAGG
>NW_003852414.1:2757107-2777689 GCF_000181295.1 Otolemur garnettii
TGGAGGGATCACTTCTGAGGTTTATCTTACAAGGGTACAAGTGAATCTTTCTAAGAGTAGAATGTGAACGTTTTAAAATAATAACTAAGGAAATGACATGAAGGCTATGTTAACCAGTTTGATGGAAGTGTTTCGGATTGTGTGTGAAAACCCACACCGTACCCCAGAAGTGCATTAATGTACATAGTTACCATTCAATTAAAAAAAAAAAAAAGAAAGAAATTCTTGGGGACGCGGTCTCTCTGTCACCTTTTCTCCTCCTTGAGAGGGACCCACTTCCAATTCTCTTTGAAAGTGCTCTAAACTTTTTCTTTATTCTTCCTTTAAAAAACTCTTTGTCACCTGAAAAAAATAAATTCTTGGAGAGGTTCTGGGGTTTTTTTAATAGAGGTTTCAAACATTGAGTATTCATTGAAGAACTGTGGCTTCCCTTTATTCTTATCTCTAAAAATAATGAAAACCTACCATCGTAAATATCTGAGCGGACCACAGAGAGCTTGTCCCAACTGAACCAAGAGCTAAAGAGCGGGCTGGGGCTCTGCCTACCCTCTGCTCCTGGAAGTTTGCGAGGAGTGACAGCTCCTTTCTCTCCGTTCTTAGCTCTCTCCCGTTCCTGAAGCCCTCTTCACCTGCCTCTCCCTTCCCTGTGCAAAATGAGACTCACAAGAAATCAACTCTAGGTGTTCCTGGGCGGTGAGGTGTGATGTATTAGTAAATAGCCTTGTTAAAAGCAGTTGTAAAGGCTGCCATTCCCCCGGTGGTCCTGGCTAGGAAGATAGAAGATGGAAGAGATGGATGAGAAGTCACTGATACTGCTGTTCCCATATTGAACAAGGGAATAATAGTCAGGTGAAACCTCTGTCATTTGCCTCCACGTCCCACCTTCGGGCCACCTGCAGACAATCTTCACTTATGCGTCACCCTTATCGTCAATTACTTCCCTTGGCGAAAATATTTCTTTAATGAATGCTGTTATTTGCAGTTGAGAGAATGGCTCATTAGTCCTGATTTGACTTATGTCCATTACAGAGACTGATTTTTATGTTTTTAGTTTTTGAAGATAGGTGGATGAAAAAAAAAATCACTTGTTCGCAGTTATGCCTCTGAAAGACGCAATTCTGCTGATTTACGGCTAAAAGCAGCTCCTTAATTAGCAGAAGTATTTACAATTGTCTTACACCATGGGCGATATCGTTAAAAGGTGGGTTCTTTGCATGAAAATCCTCGGCAGTTTTGTCCAGAGAGAGCTCATTACTTTTTTTTTCTCTCACACAGATAGATTAACAGCCTGTTTTGACAGAAAAATTTCTATTTTCTGAAAAAGGGCAAAAGGCATGCTTTTTTTTTTTTAAACAGTCATTCTGAGTTTTATGATCAAGGCTCAGTGCTCATTCTAAAGGGAGTTTGTTACACCTTAAAAACTAGAATTGCTATTCTTCTTTAAAATTTGAATCGAGAGATTCAAAATGAAACTCTTTGGGTGGATACCAGTTAGGAATTTCCATAAAGTTTACCGCGTCTCTTTATTTGTGTGTGGTTTGGGGGATTTATAAAAAGAAGAGAAAAAAAAATCATCTTGGTACCAGAAAAGGTGGTATATACATTTAACCCGTCAGCGATTCTACGCCTTATTTATGTAACTCTCTTTGCCCCGGAAACGTGTGAAACTTGATCTGTGATGTCCCAGCCTGCAGTGACCCCTGACACCCCATCTGAGGACTGGGGGCAGCAGTTCTCCACCCATCCCTTGGAAATACTGTTACCAGAAACCCACAGCTGGGGTTTTACTTTATCTGTATCTTGACTTGTTTATGTTAAATTAACTTGTAGGAGATGAACTTCATCTCTCAGCCATTAGTGTGGCTAAGAGTAACAAAGCTTAGTAGAGTATCGGCCTCAGGGTAGCAAAACAAACAGCTGTTTGAATGGGAGATAATTAGGGGACCGAATCATAACTACTTAGGAGTTCCTCTATGACATAAAGGGGGAATGGATTTTAGGAGTGAATTGCAGATGTAGGTTTAAGAAGTCTTATTTCTCCCTTTAAATTGAAAGCAGGAGGCTGGGTGTGGTGGCTCACGCCGGTAATCCTAGCACTTTGGGAGGCCGAGGAGAGTGGATGGCTTGAGATCACCAGTTCAAGACCAGCCTGAGCAAAAGCGAGACCCTGTCTCTACTACAAAAAATAGAAAAACTGCGGCAAGAGGATCGCTTGAGCCCAATAGTTGGAGGTTGTTGTAAACTATGAGGCCGCAGCACTGTACCCAGGGCAACAGCTTAAGGGTGTGTGTCCAAAAAAAAAAAAAAAAAAAGGAAAAAGAAACATCATTAAAAATAAATAAATAAATAAAATAAATTGAAAGCAGGGAGCCCTCACCTGCCCCAGTTCACCAAATACAGTAGCACACCTATGGGCATACCTGTGGCCACACCTCCACCGTGGCAGATGGTGGCCTAGAGTTAGTGCCTGGCAGCTGATGAGACTGTATAAGGTAGAGTCTGGTACTGATCCTGTTGAATTATAAGGTGACACTGCTCTTCTCTGACTGTATGGAACAAGGCCTGGGTCTTGTAGGAACCTGACAAATCTTAGTAGCAGAAGAGCCGTAGAAAAGGCCTCACTCAAGGCAAATGCTGCCAGTTTCCTGACAGCGCAGGATTGGCTGAAACTCATCACAGTAGCCAATGACATCTACGATCTGCAGTCCGGTTTCAGACTCTAATGCGCTAAAGACCTGTAATGAATAGCCTGGGATACTAGAGCTCGGGACCAGCCAGCGGCTGCCCAACATTCTGGACCACTGAGTCCTCACGATTATTACTCCTGCTCACTCAAGAACCTAGCTTCATACCCTCCCACCCTCCTTCCCTCTTTTCCATGGGGCTGAGATGAGGGTCAAGTGAAACAGTACATGTATGATTGACTATTATGTCTTAAACATGTGAAGGGTTCTTTTTTTTTTTTTTTTTTGGTCTTTTAGAGACAGGGTCTCACTCTGTGGTTCAGGTACTATCATACCTCACAGCAACCTCAAACTCCTGAGCTCAAGCCATCCTTCTGCCTCAGCCTCCCAAGTAGCTGGAACAGGTGCCCACCCCTGTGCCCAGATTATTTTCTTAGTTTTAGGGGGTTTTGTTTATTTTTTAGGGAAATGGTCTCACTGTGTCACCCAGGCTGGTTTCAAACTCCTAGCCTCAAAACAAACTTCCTGTCTTGGTTTCCCACAGTGATGCCTTGCTGGGAATACGGGCTTGAGCCTTATGTCCAGCCTGGAAGGGTTTGTTGGGGTTTTTTGTTTGTTTGATTTGAGACAGAGTCTCACGACATCGCCCTGAGTAGACTGCCCTGGTGTCACAGCTCATAGCAACCTCAAACTCTTCGGCTTAAGCGATTCTCTTGCCTCAGCCTCCCAAGTAGCTGGGACTACAGTCACCCACCACAACACCCGGCAATTTGTTTTATTGTTGTTGCAGTTGTTATAGTTGTTTAGCTGGCCTGGGCCTGGATCGAACCCACCATCCTCGGTGCACATGGCACTGAGCCAGGAGGGCTTTTTTTTTTTTTTTATTTTTTTTAAATCACCCTTTCTTTCCCTCCTGCTGTGTGTGGCTGCCCCTCCTCCAGCCCCAGCATCAGTCTTCAGCGTCAGCTGCTGGGGTTGGTTTGGTAGCAGCAGCCGTCAGATGCCCAACCCCAGGGGACAGAGGGACTCTATCCAGAGCTCAAGCCCAGGTGTGCTGCCTCTGCGCCGGCTGAGGCAGCCACAGCACCAACAACATCTGTGGCTTTTACTAGACCCCAGAAGAAGTTAGTAAAGGGAAGAGCCAGCGCAGCATGAGGAGGTGAGTCTGCACCCCACCCCCAGGCCTCATCGCTCCCCTCCTCTTCAGCTCCGGGGTGGCACATGGCTCCCCCTTCCTTCCTGCCCGCTCCCTTGGTTTCACAGAACTTGGCATCCCCCTGAAACCTCCTCCCTCTGCCTGCCTGCCGTTGCTCATGACACATCCCTGCTTCCTGCCAGATTGAACTTCATGGATTTTACTTCTGCAAACAGAGACAGCGAACAGAGCGAGGGGGCTATTTTTCCAAAAAATAATTGTTTAAAAAGAAACACTGCTGAGGTCTTTGAATACTCTATTCATTTGTGTTCAAATGCATTAGAAGGTTTCCCCTCATTTCACCTTTGTAAGAGAAGTTAGACCAGCAGAGGAAATCTTACACATGGAGCTCAGATATTGATATAACAGACTAAATATAGGCAGATCAGGCCAATTCTATAAGCAGGTGTTAAAGATCTCAGTTCCTGTGGTGTCTCACCTGGAAGTCCCAATGACTTCAGCATCAGATGTCTCTTAGTTGAGAAATACAAACTCAAAAGATTTTTTTTTTCCTATTAAGCATGTAACATACTTAATTGATTTCACCAGAGGCCTGAGGCTGACGTTGGCAAAATGTGCTTATGATGCAAAGGTTTATAATGTGTTGTTCTCCGATTGGTTTTGTTTTGTTTGAAGATAACTGCCCCCAGACTCAAATTACTCCCCAGAGTTGCCGTAATAATTGCAGGTACAATCACTCGGTTTAATTATGGTTGACTGTGTAAAGCTGCCTTTCCCTCAAGTCATTGAAAGTTTGATGGGAGTTCTTTGATATAATTATAAAAATTAACGGACTTGTAACGACATAGAAGAGAAACAAATCCAGAGTTTGCCGCGTACACATTCTGCTCACTGGGTTACGTATTTTTCCATACAAGGCCATAGACAGACGGCACCAGTTCCAAGTCTTACGCTGGCTCATGTCCCCATCAGCAAAGATAATCTGAAAATTAATTCAGACCCTCTTGTGACTTTTGTTGAAAAAGTAATGTATTGTCAATAAAATCAGTGCTACTATATATCAATAGATCTGGATGTTTTTAACTATATGCTTTCCTTTTCCTAAATGAGATCTAGGCTTAGTCAACACATTTGCTATTTAGAAACATCTAATCAACAGATAGACTAGGAGTCTGATGGATGAATGTTTCAATTACGATCTAGCTGCCACTGATTTTTAGTCATGAGAGGCAACTTTGAAGCAGTTAGAACCTTCTTCAAGGTGGCACCTGTAGCTCAAGTGGCTAAGGCGCCAGCCACATACACTAGAGCCAGCGGGTTCGAATCCGGCCTGAGCCTGCCAAACAACAACGGCAATTACAACCAAAAAATAGCCAGGTGTTGTGGCAGGTGCCTGTAGTCCCAACTACGTGGGAGGCTGAGGCAAGAGAATCACTTAAGCCCAGGAGTTGGAGGTTGCTGTGAGCTGTGACACCATGGCACTCTACCCAAAGTGATAGCTTGAAGCTCTGTCTCAAAAAAAAAAAATCCTTCTTCAAGAAAGATTAGGCATCTCCCAAATTCTTCTTGCCCATGAACAAAATGTCTTCCCATTATCCCCGGTTCATAGCTCAAGTATATTTTCTACTGTAGCAAAATCTGTCATTGATGTATCAGCAAAACCCAAGTGTGTGGATTCCCCGCGATACTTTTCTGTTGAGTATACAGTCAGCCCTTTGTTATCTGTGGGCCCTCGATCCTTGGAGTCAACCGCATGTGCATGAGAGATATTCAGGAAAAATAAATGGATGATTGTGTCTGTACTGAATAGGTACAGACTTTTTGTTCTTCTCATGATTCCCTAAAAATTACAACTATTTATCTAACACTTGCATTGTGTTAGGGATCATAAGTAATCTAGAAATGAAAGTATACAGGAGGGCCTGCAGAGGTTAACAGACGTAACATTGTGTTTTAGCATCCATGGGGGGGTATGGAGAAGCTCTGACACCAATCCCACTTGCATACCAAGGGGACCGGTATTTGCCCAGATTTGGAAAGCTTCATAGGCTTTGCAGATGAGTGCAGAGATCTAGGAGTAAGTGGGAGCTTTCCTAACTTCAGAATAGCCATTCATTTTATCTGTGTCAAGAATGAGATTTCTCTTGCTGATCGATCCATTTTGCTTCATTCTTCAGCGGTTTGGCGTGTAGATAGAAGTGCTCTGGGCCTTTTCTTCTATTGCCAGAGTCCAGTAGAAACAGAGCTGTCTCTTGCAGTATCCCCACACTCCAGAGCGCTATGAAATGACCTTCAAAATTAAACCATCATGTTTCCTTGGCACAGGCAGAGGGAGAGACCAGGGGTGTGTACGCCGAGGCAGCAGCTGGCAGTGGGTCCTGGATGATGGGGAGGGAGGTCTTGGCAAAAGCAGCTATGCCCACTTGATTGTATTCAAATGCAGGCCTCGGTGGAGTTAAGTTCTGGCCTATCAGAATGCCAGACATTGTTACAGTCAGTGCAGGATGGCCAATGTCGCAGAGAGGGTTTATTATTTTGGGTTTTTTCCCTGGATCTAAGCCACCCATTTTGTCACAATAAAGGGAATAGATTTGTGTATGGTGCCTCAAATATTGCCAAAGAAGTTCCATACTAGGCACATATTTAGACCCATTTTTTTTGTGTGGTCTTCTGTTACTCCATTGGAGATAAACTCATATAACGAGTAGACTCTGCGATGCAGTTTGGTTGTATCCATAAGTAGTGCCGCCTTTTGCAAAAGCAACACAGAACAAAGGTGAGGGGGAAGTTGGTCTCGCTGAGTTTTCAGATACATTGGGGAAACAGTTTTGGTTGCTTGCCCTGGTGTGGACTGGTGGTAAAGTGACTTAGCTCTCTCTACCTTGGTTCTCTCCTTCATTTATACAGTGTGACATCTGGGCGAGAAATGACACCCTTTTCTTCCAGTGGGTCTCTATCTTAGTGGGTCTCTATCTTAGAGGGTCTCTATCTTAGTGGGTCTCTATCTTAGTGGATCTCTATCTTAGTGGGTCTCTGTCTTAGTAGGTCTCTATCTTAGTGGGCTCTGTCACACTTCTTCATCTGTTGAAAGTAGAAGGTGTATTCAGACATAATGAATATGCTCCAAAGTCTTTGAGTATTCTGGAAACTCTCTGATCCTTCTCTCCAAGAGCAGGGGTGCTCTGAGGTCATTCAGAACTGTCTTCCTAGCGTCTGGCCCAATGATAACCAGATGTTAAGTCCTCCTAGCATTTCAAAAACAGAACCTTGCCTCTCCCCTTAGGCATTTTGGGGTGATGGAAACTCTGTCTTCTGCTGATGTGTTGGGTACATGAATCTCTTGATATGCCAAAATTCATTTTCTTTTTTAACATACAGTAGAGTTGGGGGGGTTGTTGTTTTTGTGGGCAGTGCTATGAATTTTAAGACAGAGAGCTGCATACCACAAAGAGCCGATTTTACTGCATGTTAATTTAAAAATAAGACTTTAAAACATGTCTCCCCTCTTGTAAGAGTCACCTTCAGCTCTCTGAAGGAGGGTGGGAAGCTTCAGCTTTTCTCCTCAAAGCATGCTAGGCCTCTTATTATTGGTGGCTTTTCATTTCTTTCTATCTATCTATCTATATATATATATATATATATTTTTTTTTTTTTTGAGACAAGGTCTCACTCTGTCACTGCAGCTAGAATGCAGTGGAATTGTAGCTCACTGCAGCTTCAAACTCCTGAGCCCAACATGATCCTCCTGCTTCAGCCTCCTGAGTAGCAGAGACTACAAGTGCACACTACCATTCCCAGCTCATTATTTATTTATTTATTTTTTTTTTTGAGACAGAGTTTCACTGTGTTGCCCTGGGTCAAGTGCTGTGGTGACAAACTCTTGGGCTTAAGCAATTCTCTTGCCTCAGCCTCCCAAGTAGCTGGGACTACAGGCACCCACCAGAAGGCCTGGCTATTTTTTCATTGTAGTTGTCATTGTTGTTTTAGCTGGCCTGGGCTGGGCTTGAACCCGCCAGCTTGGGTGTATGTGGCTGGCGCCCTACTCACTGAGCTATGGGCACCGAGCCCCAGCTTATTTTTTAATTATTTGTAGAGACAGCGTCTCGCTCTGTTGCCAGACTAGTCTCCAACTCCTAGCCTCAAGCGATCCTCCTGCCTTGGCCTCGTAAGGGACTAGGATGACACACATGAACCACCATGCCCAGCTTTTCTTTGATTCTCCAATACTTTATTTAAATAACTTTTTATGCTCAGATAAGGCTCTGCCTTTGTCATACATTATTGTTTTTTAAATAATGAGTGAATCCTAGTTTTCTTCCAAGAAGGTTTACACAGTGGAAATAAAATGATTTGTCAGCATTTCCTGAGAAGCAGCCCCTCAGGGAAGAACTGGAGAATGGCATTCCCGGAGCGTCCTATACCAGACCCTCCAAGCTCAATACCATGCCTTATTTTCCTTCATCCTCAGAACTTCCCCAAAGTAGAAGACCACGTCCTCATCTGATGGATGAAAAATTAAAGACTCAGGGTGGCCACGTAGTCTCCGCTGACAGAAATAGGGCTGGAACCCTGTTTGCTCTCAATCCCACACTGTTCCTGTTCCAGGCAGCCTCCCTGGAGACAGATACAGTTTATAAGGATAATCTGGCGGATGTGTTTGTCTGCTTGCACACACAGGCATGCACACTTACACCCGAAGGAGGCAGGGTAGCGTGAGCATGGCCGGGGGAGGGGGCAAGGGATGCCAGGGAGCTGCCAAAAAGTTTGCCCAGCGTCCACCCTGTTTCTGAAATAGCAGAGGCTGATGCTGGAACAGCCACGTAGATCCATCAGCAGGCCGGTGCGACCACCCCAGCCAGCTGAAAACCCATCTGCTGTGGGAGCCTTGGCGTCCGCACATGAGCTTTTGTTCTATAGCACAGCAATCTCCCTAGCGTGGAGAGAGCCAGCAACCGAGCAACTAACCCTGTGTCCCTTCCCTCCTATTGTCACCACTCCACGTCCCCAGCTAGCCCTCTGTTTTTCTTTGCCCACCTAGCTGAGAGGTCGGACCGTCACCCATGTGCTGTGGATTCTTACCAGGGCTCAGGAAGTACTAAGCCCCGTGGTGGATGGGCAGAGGGCTGTCCAGTTTCCTTCTGATCCAGACTAAGACGCCTGGACCAGGGATGAGGCAAATAGGCAGAGAGAGCCCATCTGCTGCCACACCTTCATTTCCTGACTTGCATTTTCTCGTCTCTCCCGAGGGGTTGTTAACTCTTCGGTAACTTGGCAAAAGTTCCACCACCAGGCAGCAGCTACAAATCCCACGCAACCTTAAATAAGTTTGCCGTCTGCGGGAAATCTTCAGGTTTCCTTTTTTTTGGCTGTTTGCTGAAGAGGTAGTGGAAGTCGGCACTCTGAGCGTCCTCCTCTTCCTGCCTCTGATCTGCTGGATGGGGTTGCACCAGGTCCTTACGCTCTCTAAGCCGTTTTCTTCTATGAAAGAGGAATCATAGCACTCCCCGTCTCACGGGGTTGATTTCGGGATTATCTGAGATCGTGAATATAAAGCTACGTAACAGAGCAAGAGAACGATTATTATGACCATTATTGGTAACAGAGATCCAGGGTGATCTCTGAATGTGGTTTATGGATCAGACCCGCCTTCTTTGACCATGGCTGTCACTCACCAATTGTGTCGCGTGGTTGTCTAGATGATTTTCTTGGTTTTATCTATCCTAGATAATAACACACTCTCCTGGAATCTTTAGACTGTTTTTCATGGACGTGGGATCCTGCTTCTCATTGGATTGGGCAGTTGCTACTCACACGTGAACGTGTCTTTGTTGCTGAAGAACCAAAGAGAAACTAGGTAGAACTTGCTGAAACTAGGAACTCACCCCTCTCTCTGTGGCCCAGTTCCTGATTCTCCTGTTTTGATCAGTCAGGTGCTCGGCAGGGAGAGCTTGTATCCTGTGTTCTTGAAAGTAGGAAGGAATATTGCTGCTGCTTACCTGGTAGGAAGGGAATGATTAATACTCCAGTTTCTTTATTGAAGGTTCTATTCAGGTTTCCTTGAATAGCAGGGTGTTCTCGGCTGACACATAACTGAGGTTATGGGTCTGCTGATGGCTGTAGGCAGAACAAAGCTCCCTGCTCACCCACAAGACACTGTGGCCTTGGCCTCCTTCATTCGGGGCTCTGCCTGTGCTGACCAGCCTCCGGATTGTCAGCCTAAAGCACTCAACTGTCACCTCTTGATCCTCCCCTCCAGTTCTGTGTGTGGGACAGCTATGGCTTCTCCAGGCAAAGGCCAGTCCTTACTTTAAACAGCCTGTCTACAGTAGAGCAGGGCACCCCAGCATTACGGATCAGCTGTCACATCACTGTCCCAAATACATGCAAAATCTGGGGTTAAATCTGACTAGTTGATGTGCCCTCCATATTTGCCTGTTTCCTGATGCCTTCTGAAGGGGTTGCCATCTTTGGCAATTTTATAATTTGGCGCATTTGGATGGTTCCGTTGACTATCATGAAACAAAATGATAGCCAGTAAAAATTTTCCATCAAAATAGAATAATTTCAACTCTTTTGAGGGGGGAGTGAAATAGGGGTGAGGACAAGGTCCTGCTCTGTTGCTCAGCTTGAATCGTTATTTATTGTAACCTCCAACTTCTGGGCTAAAGAAGTCTTCCTGTTTTAGCCTTCCAAGTAGCTACAATTATGGGTGAGTGCCACCACACCTGGCTAATTTTTTTTAACTTTTTATAGAAATAGGGTCTGGCTCTGTTGCCCAGGATGATCTCAATCTCATGCCTGCAAGCTCTGCTCCAGCCTTGGTCTCCAAAAGTTCAGGGATCATAGGTGTGAGCCATCATGGCTGCCTTCGACTTTTTAAATAATGAAAGGAACAGTGTTTAGTATAAAAATTTTAAAATGCAGAAAAGCATAAAGACAAAAAAGAAAAATGATTCCATGTGCCACTGCTGTCTTTCTAAGACCATCCTTCCAGATATCTCTATGTATGTCTGTATGCGTGTGATTTCAAATGGATATTGTTTTAGACTTTTAAATAATTTTAGTTAAAATTGGTACCCAAGTGGGCCAGGCACAGTGGCTCACATCTATAATCCCAGCACTCTGGGAGGCTGAAGCAAGTGAATTGCTTGAGCTCAGGAGTTTAAAACCAGCCTGAACAAGAGGGAGACCCTGTCTCTACTAAAAATAGAAAAATTAGCCAGGCATAGAGGCAGGCACCTATAGTCCAGCTACTTGGGAGGCTGAGGTAAGAGGATCACTTTAGTTTGAGAACCCTAAGAGTTTGAGGTTGCTGTGAGCTATGACACCAGGGCCCTCTGCCCAGGATGACATAGTGAGACTCTGTCTCAAAAAAAAAAAGAAAAAAAAATTGACAGCCAGGTGGAACTTATTGAAATATGGTAAATCTATCTTTCACTAAGTCACTAATTCAATGTTGACTATTTACAGAAAAAAAGACAAAAATGAAATTTCTAACCACCAAGATTGTGTGTGATTTTTATCTTCTTTTTTAAATAGTTGCATTCTCTGTATTTAATATGGTTCCTTAAGATCCAAAAATGAAGTGACTTTAAAATTGGCTAGAAGTGACGCCTTTGCCTGGCTTACAGAACTTTTCTTACGATTTTAATTTTCTGCACTATGTTCTAGAAACTTGTTACTATTATGGTTGATGTTGGGAGCTGTACTGTGAATGCCAAGGGCCAAAAGCACGCCTGCCTGTGATCTTTTTCACAGCAACAGACTCACATTCTATTGTAGGAGCAAAGATTACTCAGCAAAATCTAGTAGCGAAGTCAAACAAAGAGCTAGTTTTGTTTTAAAAAAAAATAGCGTAACCTGGAGCTCTGAATTTGCTAATTCTGTCAATATACACCTAGTCTTAGTAAGAGAGAAGAGCTAGTAATTAAACACAAGCTAATGATGTTCCCGTTGTCCAAGGTTTGCCAAAGGAACATGTGCGGGGAACTTGGGGGCTGATTTTTGGGGGGCGTTTCATGGGAGTAGGCAGGTGTCTGTTTTATTTCTGAGAGTGAAACAACACATAGTCCTTAGGGTTCACTCTGAACTCAGCCATGGGACAAACCAAAAGACCCAAAGTTTAATTCCACCTCTGTTCCAGTTGGTCCCTTAGACTGAGTTGTTAAAACTGTAAGACCATCTGTGAATACTCAAAACCCAACAGAATCTTGAAAAACAAGTTTTTCTTAAGAGTAGATGGGTATTTGGTTACTGTGATAAATTGGTTTAAGATGATGGAGCTGTATATGTGTGTGGTACACATGTGCACTTGCACACACATGAACACACTTTATTTTTTCTTTTTCCATTTTTTTGAAAGAGTCTCACTTTGTCAACCTGGGTAGAATACCATGGCATCATCATAGCACAGCAACCTCAGACTCTTGGATTCAATCTTCCTACCTTAGTTGCCCAAACAGCTAGGACTACAAGAACCATGATGCCCAGCTAGTTTTTTCTGTTTTTAGTAGAGATGCGGTCTCACCAACTCAAGCTGGTCTGGAATCCTGAGCTCAAGCAATCCACCTGCTTGAGCATCCTAAGTGCTAACATGGCAGGCATGAGCCACCAGGCCCGGCCTGAATATGCTTTAAATGAGGAGGAAAACACACATGTTTCAAGATACTGCACACTTCAGATTAATTTAACTGGGTTTGGAGCAGAATATTTCCGCATCTACTGAGAGCACTTGGGAAGACACAGGTGATCAAGTGTGATGCCCCTGTCTCCACACACAAGCAGCCACTTCTGAAGGTGGAGGGACAAAGCTCACGCTGCATAGTAACTTCAGTAACAAAAGAATTAGCTTCAAGTGGCATCTTACTGATACTATTTAGGTAGGGATTTTAGGGCTGGTCTTCCTGTTAACAGCATTAGTAATCAGAACAGAAAGGATACAAAGTATTTGTGACTCAAAAAGACAATATAGGTCAAAAGTGAATAACAAGAAATGCCACTAGGGTGAAAATATATGTAACAGAATGATTTCTAAGCCTCCCTGGACAGCCTGTATCTCTCAAACATTGCTTAATTTAAGATGGGAGGTAGGACCACCCTTGTCTTATATCAAAAATTATCATCAGTACAAGAACCAGTACACGATATAAGGAAATTCCAGGATACTAAGGATAAAGGTGATAAATAAAAAGGAATTTTTGGACAGTGGTGGGGCTCTTAATTAGATGTGATAGAGTATTAAACTGCACTCTCTTCAGAGGTGTGTCACAAGCTGAGATGTAGTCATTGTGAACTGTGTGACCCCGCAGAGGACAGGAACACCAGCTCTGTCTGGGGCACTTATTTCTAGAAAGCTCTAGGCAAGGGAACTCACAGGCCAGACACAAAACTGATTAAAGGGATGGGAAGAGTCATGATGAGAATAAATTAAATGACATACGATGAATAATGGGACTAAGAAAGGGTGAGGTCAGTTTGATGTCAACTTAGTTCTGTTATAGCTCATAGTTCTCCAATGCGTATCCCGTACCCAGGCTCTGCATAAGCCCTTCACAGGGATTCAGCTTTCATGGAATTTCACTCTGGCAGCAGCTCTGTGAGTAACTCCTGTTATCCACGTGTAAAATACATCAGGAAACTAAAGTCCAAGCAGGTGGTTAACTAACAAATTTGCCCAAATTTTCACAGCTAGTGCATGGCACATTTTTCTGGTTTGGGGTAATGCAAGGGCAATAGAATCTCTGTAAATTGACCCCCCAAGGGACTGTAACAGACAAATCAACACACAGAGGTGGTCAGCATAAGGACTAGGACTGCCGTACTGATATGTACATGTGGTGTGTGTCCGGTCTGTGAAAATGAGGTTAGCTTGAGGGGGTCGATGTATGGAGGTGGTCAGCTGCGGACAGTCTGCTGTGTATGTTTGTGTTTCTACACAGAGCCTGTCCTATTCCATTTGATGACATCATATACCTCTTCCTAAAATTTGGTTTGGAATGTTTGTGACCATCCACGTGGCTCTAAATACATTTTTCTTTTTTTTCTTTCTTTTTGCAGTTTTTGGCTGGGGCCAGGCTTGAACCAGCCACGTCCGGTATATGGGGCTGGCGCCCTACTCCTTGAGCCGCAGGCACTGCCCTAAATGCATTTTTCAATGGTGCCTCTCTGGTACCTTCTGTTCCCTCTCATTCCTCATGGAACAGGAGATGCTTGGTATTCTTAGTTACACGGGACGTCCATAAAGTTCATGAGCAATTTAAAATATTAAACTTTTTTTTTCCAGATGACTTAGATTTAATCATCAGAAGCAAACTAAATGGGAACCTTACAATAGAGAAGAATTACACGTCAGTGCTAACTCTTTTAAATATTAAATCTAAAATGTTAAACTATTTTATTTTATTTATTTATTTTGTAGAGACAGTCTCACTTTATCACACTCTGTAGAGCGCTGTGGAGTCACACAGCTCACAGCAATCTCCAACCGCTAGGCTTAGTTGATTCTCTTGCCTCAGCCTCCTGAGTACCTGGGACTACAGGCGTCCGCCACACCACCTGACTATTTTTTTGTTGCAGTTTAGCCGGGGCAGGGTTTGAACCCGCCACCCTCGGTATATGGGGCTGGTGCCCTACCCACTGAGCCACAGGCACCGCCCAATATGAAACTACTTTAAATTGCACACAAACGTTATGAACACCCAGGATAAGTATATTAGAACCTCATAGCTGACCCCCTCTCTACCCTGACCACCTCCGTTGACCTAATTTGCACAGACCAGACATGAACCCCATGTACGGATCAGGACAGACGGCCTAGTTCCTTATGCTGACCACCTCCGGATGTTGACAGTTCGTTACCGTTTCTTGGGTGGTCCACTTACAGAGGTTCTGCTGTCTGTCTGGTTTCCTAAACTGCAAGACAGTGAATGTGTCTCTTGTTTGATACATAAGGACTCTGTAAATGTTTTCATGCATTTTCTTCAATTATGTCTTTCCTGCAGGATTTTTCTCTGGCAAGCGTCTACCCTGTTTCTGGGTGCTGTCTGCTAATACTCAGTTGAGCTCCTTTGTGTGTGGTGTGTGAGAGATATCAGGTAGCAATGCATGGGCACTTTGGACATTCTAGACACAGAGTGCCAGATCTAAGTGCCAAGTGCTACTTAACAGCTCAGAAAACAGCAGGCACCTCGCTCAGCGTGGTGAAGAAAATCCTTCCTCAGCAACTGAGGACCCCATCATTTGTCTACATCTGAAAATGGGCACATGCGCAAACACATTAAATTTATTTTAAGTTTAGGATTAGATAAGATGAATATTTAAGGAAGAAAGCACAAACATGGGATTAATCGTGTTCAACGTTTTGTAACTTGCTTTGGAGCTACTCGATCAATTATGGATGATGCTTTTCCTTAAGCGGCATTGTTTGGCATATTTATTTGTGAAATAAGGCAATTTGGATTCTCCTGTTCACTTTGCTCAGAGAAATTGCTCTGGTTCACCTTGAGATAATTGACAATAGTTTAGGAAGGTACAGAATCAGGCTTGAGGATGATTCTGCTAGACCAGAGGTCGCAAACATGTTATATGAATAAACATAAGTTGAATTTTTTACTTTATAGAAAAATTTATCAACTTTTGCTTTCTCATGGTCAGGCATGGTGGCTGACACCTGTAATCCTAGCACTCTGGGAGGCCAGAGCAGGTGGATTGCCTGAGCTCAGGAGTTTGAGACCAGCCTGGGCCCGAGTGAGACCCCCATCTCTAAAAATAGCCAGGCATTGTGGTGGGCGCCTGTAGTCCCAGCTGTTTGGGAGGCTGAAGCAAGAGGATCACTTGAGCCCAAGAGTTTGAGGTTGCTGTGAGCTGGGACGCCATGGCACTCTACCCAGGGTGACAGAATGAGACTCTGTCTCAAAATAAATAAATAAATAAATAAAAATAATTTTAAAAAAGTTTTCCTTTCCCATGTGTATAATCACACCAGCTGTAAAGTTTAACTTTATGATGAGAGTAGTCAACATTTTTAATAAACTATAAACCATAAGTATTTAATAAACTGTAAGTATCTAATAAACTCTTAAGTATTCTCAAGCATTTAGATAATAACTTAGGCATTTCATCTTCCATCCCCGGTTTGTTTTTCTATTATTCCCCTAACAGTGCCTTGAGGATGGAGGGAGAGAAGTTATTTATTCTTTTCTTTCTTTTTTTTTTTTTTTGTACATTTTGGCATGTTACAGGCTATTCATGGTGGTTTCTTGAATTATTTTAGGAAACTGATTTCTAACCGATTTCCAGAGACCACAGTTGATGTATAAATTTCCTAATTTGTTTACTTTGAAGAGATCATCTCAAGTGCAACATCTGTTTTTTGGGGTTTTCTGTGAGATCTTGGCTTTGCATCAGGAGAACTGAGGCCCAGGGAAGCCCCAGGAGTCGCTCGGACCACCCAGGAAGCTGCTAGAACCTCCCTGGCCAGGCCTTCCTGGGACAGCGGTGCACGAGCCTCCCCTTACCGCCCTGGATGGGCAGCTTCCATATCTGGCTTTTCACCCGTCTTTCCAAGATAAACTCCATCTGCCAGATAACATTATTTTACAGCTAGAAGAATGTCAGAACTCAATTTTTGCTTAGTGTGTCTTATTTTGGAGAAGCAGCTTCTTCTGTGAACGCTCAGAGCAGTAACCTAAAAATTACTTTCAATATGTGGAGGCAAGAGCCTTCTGGACCTGCAGTGGTTATTTATGAAGTTTGGGTGTGGAGGGGAGAGGGGAGCTGCCTGCCCTGTTCCAGGGAAATTAGGGAGATAAAATTTTAATGCTGAAGGCACTTCCATTTTAAGTGTTTTCTACCATTTTGCTGCTTCTGCAATCCTTGCAAAAAACAGCTGTTGCAGGAAATCTCTCTCCACACCCCGGACGTGAGCCCACGTCCAAGGTCACAAGGAGCACAGCACGCCGTATTTTGTGATGTTAGGAGTCCTACAGGTCATTGAAAACCAGGCAAGTATCAACAGCTTCCATCTCTGACAAATAGCCAAAGTGAATTTTCTCACATAAAGAGTGGCCTAAACTGGTTCTCTAACTTCACTTAGGGATCTTATATGGATGGGCCAGAATTATTGTGAATATCAATGCAAGCTCAAGAGAAGGGAGGGAAGTGGAGAAAATCCAATTAACTGGAGTGAAAGTCATACAGAATAAACTACCCGTCGCTTAAAGAAATAGGCTTTAAATCGAATGAATCTTTAGAGCCGAATTGATCAAATATGTCCTTATAAAGAAGATGTATTTTGCAAATAATATTTTTCAGGAGGCATGATGGGCTGGCAGATGTTTCTTCTTCTTGTTCAGGAGGCCTTTAGAAGTTTGGAGGAGACTTCTCACAGTTGTTATTAACTTGCAGGGGGAAAAAAAATCTTCCTATTGCAGCATTCATAAAATGGATCTCTTTGTGTATACAAATATTAAAAGTAGTCTTGAAAAACACTATAGGTAAGCCAGGAAATATGCATTGTTTGTTTCCTCAAAGAATTGACATTTTTATTTAAGGACAAACCCATGAATTTACAATCTCTCCCTCTCTAGGTTTTTCAACAGTTCTTGCAAATTGTATGGAAATGCATGCAAATAAGCAAGCCTCCCTAGCAAGCTGCTTAGAAGTGTAAAATGCATAAAATTAAGATGCTGAGAGAAACGTGCATCTAATTAAGGTAGCATGTAAAGAAATGTTTAAATTCAAATTAGATACTTCAGTGGAAAGCAGTGCTTGTTTAATTCAAAAGGTGTTTTGTATAATCCAGGGAAGACTTGTCCTTAGCCGTACTCCCGTTCCCTTCAAAAATCAGTTTCAGAAGCTTGCAGTAGCTCAGTTAAACTTTAAAATTAGGTTTAACCGAAGAATTAGAATGCCGTAAAAATACATTGTAGTTTTCATGCCGTTACCTCTAGAACAGACTTAGGGAGGCGAGTGTGATAATTTGAGAGTGAGGGTGGGTGGAGGTACATGGATCACTATTTCTGTCTCATTCACACAAAACCCACGTGGTCCTTTGGTTTCGTGGGTTCTTAGAAAGGCTGGTGCTACGCGAATCTCAGCCAACTCAGTTATCCCTGGCACCTAAGTAGGTTTCAGGAGCAAGGCAGGAAGGACGCCGGCCCCCGCCACGCTGTTAAATCGGGAGGACATCTACTTGACTGTGTCGGGCCGTCTGAGTCACCTTCCTAATTCTTCTGCCAGAGACAGAAGAAGGAAAGATTAATTTGGTCTCCAGTGAGAGGACTCTAGTTGATTACATGGAAGAACTTCTTGCAAAGCATAAAGCAACAAGCAGATGGTCGAGAAACATGTCAGGCCCCTGTCGGGGTGATAGAAACTGTCTTCTGAAGTTGCTACTGTTTCTGCCCCAAACACGACGGAAAGGACGCATCAGGGAAAAAAAAAAAAGGCCAAGGAAGTGGTTTATGCTGGTTTTCGAAATCTTGATTTTGAAGGGTTCCACTAAGTCCCACGTCACGTGGGAAGACGTCTTGCTTTCTCCCAAATCCCGTATTCTTCTGATTTGAGCTGAGCCCGTGTTTTAGTCCTTACCGTCTATTTCCTGGCTTCTGGCATGAAATAGTTCATTTTCACAAACAGTCCTGATCCTGTGTGACGGACAGAACCCTCTCTGAGCCTCGGGTTTCCTCATCTGAAATTCCTGCCTGCGTCTGAGTTGGGCGTTAGACAGCAGCACCCAGATGGTCACTCTTCACCACGAGGGTTCCGTCTGTTCTCTCATTTCAACATGGCCAGAAATCCATCTGGATACCCGTGAGTCATCTTTTATCCATCCCTCCCCTGGGGCCCCAATTCCCAGCCCCACGCCCACCCCAAGGCTCCAGGATTATGCATTGAAAAGCCTCATCCAGCTGGTGACATCTGTTGTCAAATATCCCAGAAACCTACTTGGGTCACAGTTGGCATTCCCTCCTTGGACCAAGAGACGTTTTCTTACGTGGGAGATGGGCTTGGCGCCCTCCTGTCTGTCAGAGCCGGTCCCTTTCTCTGATTCCTTGATACTTCCGTGGCTGCCTCTCAACCCACGAATGCTGTGGTCGTAGGTAGCACAGAACACACTTAGCTGCCACTTTTGGGAGGTCCCACATTCAACAGAGGCAACACATCCCAAGTGCAACTCAAGGACTCCCCCCTGTGCTGGCTTGTTCCCTGCCCTAAGTCCTTTCTAACCAATGACACCGTAATCTGTCCCCTTCTCCTTCCAGATCTCCAGTGGTAGGCCTTTTCTATGTTTTTATTTGTTTGTTTGTTTGTTAGAGACAGAGTCTCACTTTGTCACCCTTGGTAGAGTGCCCTGGCATCACAGCTCACAGTAACCTCCAGCTCTTGGGCTTAGGTGATTCTCTTGCCTCAGCCTCCCGAGTAGCTGGGGCTACAGGCG
Source organism: Otolemur garnettii (assembly GCF_000181295.1). Lineage (NCBI taxonomy): Eukaryota > Metazoa > Chordata > Mammalia > Primates > Galagidae > Otolemur > Otolemur garnettii. The sequence goes on from NW_003852414.1 coordinate 2,776,387, forward strand.
TCCACCACAATGTGCGGCTATTTTTTGTTGCAGTTTGGCTGGGGCCGGGTTCGAACCTGCCACCCTCAGTCTATGGGGCCGGAGCCCTGCTCACTGAGCCACAGGTGCTGCCCCGCCCTTTCTCTGTTGTACCTAAGTTTGTTGCAACAGCCTCCTACATGCTCTCCCCACCCACTCACTCACCTCTTCACTCCTTCCACACTGTTGACAAAACAGTTTTTTCTTAGAACTCCAGCCTTCCATCACATCCCTTGTTAAAGGCTTTCTGATGCCCTATTGTTAACTTTTTTTTATGCATTCAATAAGCCAGGCCTCAATGTACCTTTTCATACCTCTCCTTCCCCCACCCCGCCCTGCATTCTGTGTTCCAGCCTGGTTACAATACGGGCCCGGCAAGACACCGCCTGCCATTTTATTCTTGTGCCTCTGCAGATGCTGTTTTCATGCCTACAGAGCTCCTTCCCCGCTGGCATCCTCCACGTCTGCTGGAAAACTCCCACTCGTCGTCTTTACTCCTCAGAGAGCTTTCCCTTCTCCCACCCTCCGGGGCTGAATTTGTCACGCTCTCTTTGGTCGCGTTCGGGGCCTCCGGTGGCAGCAGGCATCTCACAGTGCTCTCAGTGATGTTCCCCCAGTACGTCTCCCTGGTGGGCCAGGAGCTCCTCTGGGCAGAAATTGTGTTTGTTGGGTGAAACGGTGGCCTGAGACGGACTAGGGTGGTGTCTCTCAAAATCTTGAGACCCTCAAAGAGCATTTTGTTTATTGTTTGGGCAAATATCTCTTGCGGTTTACCACTGAGATTTAAACTGGCAGATTCAAAGACCATTTCTCTCTTCAGCATTGACAGTGGGATCACTTCTCGGCCTTTTGGCTCAGTGCAGAATCAGCAATAGTAAACTTATTCTGTGATACTATAAATGATGTATTTTTTATAAATGATCTATTTTTATATAAAGAGCTCTTCTTTGGAATAGAAAATTATAGTGAGAAGAGCAGCATTGTTTTACATTTCTGGAGATCTCTTTAATGTCTGGCTTATGAAGAGAAGATGGCTGGATTCTCATATTTACTTCTTTTTTTTTTTAATGGGTTCTCAACCTTCCCAATGCCTCCTAACACCACGACCCTTTAATACATTTCCTCGTGTTGTGGTGACCCCCAACCATTAAATTATTTTCATTGCTACTTCATAACTTTAGTCATTCAGGTTTGTTGTATTTTATTTATTTATTTGAGACAGAGCCTCAAGCTATCCCCCTGGGTAGAGTGCCATGGCATCACAACTCACAGCAACCTCCAACTC
>NW_003852414.1:2777727-2844612 GCF_000181295.1 Otolemur garnettii
GCCTCCCAAGTAGCTGGGACCACAGGTGCCCGCCACAACGCCCGGCTATTTTTTGGTTGCAGCTGTCATTGTTGTTTTGGCGGGCCCGGGCTGGATTCCAACCCGCCACCTTAGGTATATGTGGCTGGCGCCTTAGCCACTTGAGCCACAGGTGTTGAGCCTATTTTTTTTTTTTTTTTTTTGAGACAGAATCTCAAGTTATCAGCCTGGGTAGAGTGTCAAGGCATCTTTGTAGCTCATAGGAACCTCCAACTCTTGGGCTCAAGAGATCCTCTTGCCTCAGTTTTTCTATTTTTAGTAGAGATGGAACCAGCCTCACTCTTGCTCAGGCTGGTCTTGAACTCGTGAGCTGGAGCGATCCACCTGCCTCAGCCTCCTCCAGTGCTAGGATGACAGGCAGGAGACACCAGGCCCAGCCTACTTCATTATATTTAAAGTAGGGGAAGATAATTCACCTTCATTGTGTATGTTTTCTACATCAAAACTTGACAAGTGGTAGTTTCTTTCTTGCTGTTATAATGTGACACCTAAAGCCTTAGGCATGAACTTTTTAATCCATGACCTTCAAACCATCAGTCGCTCTCATATCATTTAGTCCCACCACGCACCGGCCACTTAGAAAATGTGGGGCCCCCAAATCCTCCCAACAATAATACCTTCTATTATGCAAGAGGAAAAGATAAGTTTTTAAGTATTAGGAAACCGCCTCAAACTCGTGATGGTGGATACAAGTTTTCCAGAGTTCTGATTTTTCACTTGGAAGGTTAAATTTCATCATTGGCAACAAATACCAGTCCGTGGTTTTCTTCCACGAGACAGGCTGGCTTTGTTCCTTTTCCAAAAAATCGCCTTTTAAATACCTAAGACCGAATGCGTTGTCTTCTGATGACGGACTATTAAAAAGATGCTTACCTGGGGTCAAGATTTACGAAAATTAATGCTTACTATTTCAACCAGGGCATGCCTAAGTGAAACTGGCATTTATTTTTCTTCAAGTGCTTGGAGGAGGAGAAGACAGTGACCACCAGTATTGTCTGGTGAGACCTGCTGCCTTGAGTTGTGCCAAATCACCCCCGTTGTGCCTCCCCCCTACCCCCACTGCCTCTGCCCTGTGAGAGCAAGTGTTAATCCAGTGAAGAAGACAAATGTCTTAGTATTAACATGAAATACTACCAGAGACACAGTCTCACTTTGTCACCCTCAGTAGAGTGCTATGACCACTTAGCTCACAGCAACCTCAGACTCGTGGGCTCAAGTGATTCTTTTGCCTTAGCCTCCCAAGTGGCTGGGACTACAGGCGCCCAACTATTTTTTAGAGACAGGGTCTTGCTCTGACTCAGGCTGGTCTTGAACCTGTGAGCTCAGGCATCCACCCACCTCAGCCTCCTAAGTGCTGGGATGACAGGCTTGAGCCACTGCCCCCGGCCAACATCAAATACTTTGCACCACATAGACCCTCCAGTAGGGGCCTGGAGACTCCCATGGGTCCAAAGACTACTCTGCACCCCAGGGGACTGACTAGAGAGACCCCTCACTCCAGGTGGCAGAGTTTGTGGGAGGGCAGGCCTGCCATGCACAGATTTACACCTTCCTGTGTCCACAGTGGCAGATAGTGATGGATGTGTATTCTAGGAGCTGGGAAATCAGAACTGGACGTTTTTGCCCCCCAAAGTAGTGATGATTTTAGTAGAGACAAGGTCTCACTCTTGCTCAGGCTGGTCTTGAATTCCTGAGCTCAAGCAGTCTACGCTCCTCAGCCTCCCAGAGTGCTAGGATTAACCAGGCATTGTGGTGGCTGCCTGTAGTCCCAGCTACTCAGGAGTCTGAGGCAAGAGGATACTTGAACCTGAGAATCAGAGGTTGCTGTGAGCTGTGATGATGCCACGGCACTCAACTGCAGGACAACAACGTGAGACTCGGTCTCAAAAAAATGAAAAAGTAAAAATAAACAAAAATAGTGGTGTTTTGAGTTGCCAGATTAATTTAAGATGATTAAGCCCCAAACTCTTAAACACTTGAGAGGGGTGTTTTTATTTAAAATCACATCCAGTCGCATAAATAAACCACGCTGAAGTATTTTCTGGGTGTTCTTATTACTGTTCTGTAGATGAATCTTGACCACATGTGTGCATGCATCTGTATTTCTAAACTTTTATGTACATGCCTCCCTGGCTGTGCGCCTTCTGGGCCATCACCTTCGGGCCTGGCTTGTCTTTGTGTTTTAACAGCAGCACATTCTTAGACTCCGCATCATATGTGGAAAACACTTGTTCACCATAGATAGCTCCACCCAGTGGAAGCGTAGGAGACTCATTCCTCATTTAAAAGGTCTGGTAGGTTTGTACAACACTCAGAAGGATCCCCCATCCTTCTAACCGGGCCAGAGTGTTTGCTTTCTTAGGACACTCCATTCAAGAACCTTGCCTCTTCCTTGATCTCTCTTTAAAAAGAAAATACTAAACAAAAGACAATGAATCTTCAAACTCAGCTGATCCCATTGTGATTGATCTCAGCCAATTTTTGAGGTAATTGATGGCGTTGCCTTAGTTGAGTCTGTTGGTGCAAATAATTATTAATCAATATGCTCTCAGCTCTTAGTTCAGAAGATAATTCCAACACATGATTTATTCCGAACATTTCAATTGAGCTACCTTTACAAGAGGAAAAATCAATCGGCACGTGGTCGCAAGCACTTTAATTATCTGCAACTCCGTATTACTTTTTCGACTGTATTTACCAGGGGGCAAACGTGTCCCATTCTGGCAAGGGTGACAGGAAGTTTTTCACTGCCATGGTGGAGAGCTAATATATTATGCATCTTTGATTGACTAAGTTGTTTTTAGGGTGATTTAATGGAATACCTTAGAAACGAAGCACTGTGACTTTCCTTGGGAGAGTGTAATTAACATTGCCCTGGAAAAAAGAAAGAGCATGTTACTAATTCCCATTCGGTTGGAAGACAATTTGCTAACGCAGACGGGGAAGGGTTGGTGTGAGTCCAGCTACCCTTCAAACACGAGGAGACCAGAGTCACAGAAAGGAAGGAGGTTAGGGGATAAAGCTTTTCAGGGGCTTTTCATGTTAGGGGATTCCCCAAGTTGTTGCTGTGGTTGAAATGCTTTGTGGCTTCCTCGGGCTAATGCTTTCCGGCATGGGATTTGTTATTTTGCCCTTTTAGGCAAGGTCTTGATGAATGTTGTGGTTTCGTTCTTTCTCTTCCCACCCCCGCCCCTGTGAGAAAATAATCACCAGTAGGAATGAGCCTGCCCTGGTTCCAAAGCGGAGCGTCCAAGCATCTGTTTTTGTTGTACTTGTGGAGGGCACAGGAATGCGTGGGCCTTGGTCTGGGACTTTTAGACATGATTATAACAGATGGAAAGTTGAAACAGCGGTTCCCTGAGTTGTCACGCTGGGGCCCCTTCCACAGCACTGCACGGGCCCCGTTGTGATCCACTTCCTGCCCAGGATTGTGTCTCTTGCTACTGTGGTTGCTTGTCCAAGGGGTGATATGTCGGGGCGTCCAGCAGCGTTCAAGGCCTGTCTTCACTTTCTACCCACGTACACTCCTGGGACCCCCAAAGCTGGGACCCAGGACTTCACACAGTAATAAACTGAAACCCCAGTTCATTGTTAGCAGCTGGTCCAGCGTAATGTCTCCAGAAGGTCATGTCCTGAGGCGTGGAATGGAGTTCCTACTATCAGTTAAGTGGTGGGAGAGAGGCTGCCGGGTCACGGGACTGGCATCTTACTTACGTGGGCCTCTGAGCTGGCCACAGCTTATGTTCCCTCCTTCTGTTCCACTCATACATTGCTGGGAACACTAGCTCACTCTGGGCGCATCAGAGGGAAGCTGGGAAACCATAAGACTTAAAATCTGTAACTGGCTGTGATGACGTCTCACATAACGAACGGCTCTCTCAGAGACAGGTGGCAGAGGGGTCCAGGGGTGAGGAGAGATTAAGGTCAGAACAGTTGGGGGATAGCTCATGGTCTAACTAACATGCATATACCAATCAGGGCTCTATTAGGAGACGTTTCTGACTGTCCGGCACCTGCAGAGGGGCTCATTTTGAGGGAGTTGCCTCGTTACGTAAACATTCTCTCCTCTGTTCCTCTCTTCTCTCACCCCTTTCTCTGGGCCCAAGTTCAGGCCGAGACCTTGCCTGGCTGCGTGGCCTTAGACATGTCACTCAACTCCTTGGAAGCAGAGTTTTCCTATCCATAAAAATGAATATAGTACTTAACCCGTGGACTTGCCGTGAAAATTAAATGAGGCAAAATTTTAAAGCATGTTTTAAACTTTAGAAACCCCACAATATAACCTATAGTATGTATATTACATATGTGTGTATGTAACATAATCTATAAGGAGTTACTGATTTGATTTTATTATCCCTTCTTACCTGGCTGCCCACTGGGGCCTATGCATGTTCCTTTCTCCACGCACAAATTAAGCCCTAAGTAGGAGGTGTAGTCACTGCCTGCCCCAACCTCTTCTTACTGAAGTCACTTACACGTACCGAAGCTGAAACATCACAGAGGGGTAAAAAGATCTCAAAGATGATCGGCATGTGTGTGCTGCATTCAGTAATTCCACAGATACCCAGTAAATGAAGGAGTTACTTTCAAAGATTTCTTCTTTTTTGTTTTTTCCTTTTTCTTTGTCTCTTTCTGGTTTTAATTTACACAAGACCAATGTCCACCCTTTTACTCCTCCTAAGAACATTTGGAGGTCTTTACGACAAATAAACCGGCTCCTAACATTGCGTAACCCTCACGAAAGGTTATGAAAGACGTTGTTCTTTAGAACAAAGGCATGCGATTGTCAGAGACTGGTGAGAGTTGCCAGAGAAGTTTGCAGATCAGGACCCAGGATGATGCTGGCATCACCTCCCAACTGTTTTTCCAGGTTTAGGGTGAAAATAATGGAGGTAAAGGCAGAAAGGATATATGAATAGCTCATCCATCTACATAGCAAAATAAACCAGGGGTCTGGTTCCTAAAAGTGATAGCTCTGGTGTCTGATTTCCTGGCCTCCTTTATTCCAGAGGATGGGGCATTTGTTTAAACAAACTAAGAGGAGGGCTGCAAAACAGTCCCCGGCAGGAAGTGGCAATAAATACTCCAGGCAACTGGAGCGGGGGCAGAGCTGGAGGTGAGCAGAATGAAATCACTCAAAGTGGAATTTGCCCAGGGCCTCCTAGGGTCCCGCCAAGGGACACGGTGAACTTTCTAAAAAGTCAAGACCTCTGCCTTATCTCCTCCAGAAGATGAGAAAATGGGATGTGAGCCTCCTCGCTGGAGACGGGATTTGTTTTTCACAGTAGGTTCTGATCTCTTTTGCAGGCTTTGAGCGTAAGAACCAAGGGTACAAAAATAGCTCCTTGAGGGAGGGAAAAAAAAAAGTCCAAAGGCCTTGCTGGAACACAGGATGATGTGCAGGCCTTGCTGAGCCGGGTTGTAAATCGACAATCCCTTCAACAGAGGAAGACCTAGTTTAAGAGACTTTGGTTTTCTTATAAGGCTTCAATAAGTGCTCTGGGCAGCCTGCCCCTTTGGAAAACAGAATAATGCTAAGAATTTGCATTTATATAATACCCGTAGGCTTGTGGATCTACAAGCACTTTGCAAACATTAATTAATTCTCTAAACCCCCTCTGAGCCAGGGGTGCCATTGGTAACTGATCTAGGAGGGGAGGCAGTGATTCTTGTCAGGGTGTATATGTGAGCTCGAGAACAGTGGAGATGAAGAAGTGGAGTAGAATTTTTATGAGCGAGAACAAGCAAGGTAGAACATCGATCAGACCACGTGAAATGAACTTGGACATCATGACAACAGGTGAAGACCTGTCAACCAACAATTCAGTCTCTGCTCTGTGATTCTAGGCCTTTGTCATGACCTGGAATCACCTCTTTATTTTCAAACTCTGCTTGTGCTTGGTCTGAAACCCCAAAGCAAAGATCTGTGGTTCCATTCATCTATCCCCAGTATTACAAAGACCTGCAGCAAATAGAACATTCTGGAAATCAGTATTTCTGTTGCTGTTTTAATAGTTCATTCCAAGATCCGTTCATGCATTGATTGATTCTCCCAATCATGACTTGATTAGACAAATAAGAGTTTTTGAGTTCTTGTGCCTTGTTAGGCATCGGCGTTATCCTTGAGGACTTATCTATGAGGACAGCAATTCTTTGCTCATGGTCTGGTAGCTCTGTGATATTTTCTTTACTCTCTCTTCACATCAGGCGAGCATTTTCATTTCCCCAGTCTGCTTATCTGACATAGATGTTAGGATAATTGAAATGTTTTTGCAGTGTTGATGTGATGTACCAATAAACATTACTGTGTGTGTTTGAATTTCTGATGAGAAAGACATTCTATGCATGGAGGATTGTAATGACCTGGCATGAGAGAACCCATTTACATGTATAATTACAGCTCATTAATTCTGGCCAGTCAGGTTAAAGGACTGTTGGGATTCCTGGGTTTTTTATTTGTTTTTTTTTAAGAAATGTAGGTTGAACTAGGCATGGTGGCCCACTCCTATAATCCTAGCATTTGGGGAGGCTAAGGTGGGTGGATTGCTTGAGCTCCGTTCAAGACCAGCCAGAGCAAGAGTGAGACCCCTGTCTCTACTAAAAATAGAAAAACCAGCCGAGTGTTGTGGCAGGTTCCTGTCGCCCCAGCTACTTGGAAGGCTGAGAAAGAGATCAATTGAGCCCAAGAATTTGAGGTTGCTATGAGCTGTGACGCCTCGACACTCTACCTAGGGCAACAGAATGAGACTCTGTCTTTAAATAAATAAATAAATAAATAAAAAGTAGTTTGACACTAGACCAACAAAATGCTGCTTGTTGGTGGTACTGAGGGCATTTGCTTTTACCAAACAGATGAGATTTGTTCCTGATCTTCTGGCCAGTATCACAGTGGTACTGAGGTTGGGTTACTTTTGAAGTACCTGAAAGTTGGTTATAGCAGGGGTTTCCTTGAATAGATTCCCATTGTTTTAGATATTACAAAGATCCAGCTAATTTGCACCATAATCCTTTATAAATTCGTACAAAAGCCACCTTCAGTCTAGCTCTTTCCAAGTTACGGGAATTAACAGTATGTGACTTCTCCAGATGCCGTATTGCACACATCTCTGCTTTAGCGTAAGTCAGATGACATGGTTAAATGCTTTTTTAAGTTTTTAAAGAAAGGTATATATTTCTTTCAAGTATTTTTGAACTGGAGGAAAAATCAGTGAGATGATGCTAATGCTGTCAGGACGGGCAGGGGAGTGCCCCGTGGACAATGACACAAGCAGGGGCTCGGCCCTTCCTCCCAGCAAGACACACACTTTCTTTCCGGGCCGTTGCCAGCTGGTTTTGCTGTGCGGCGGTGTTACACTTTACAGATTGAAAACATCTGGCCCTTCATCAGCCGTGTATACTCAGAAGGAGACCGATGTCAGCCAAAGTAAATTCACCAAATTCTTATCTGACACATTTAGCTGACCTTAATGCGATAAATTGGGCGGTCCCTGAGGATGGGTCCTGTTTCCAATTGTGAAGCTCTTTTTCCTTCCGTTCTGAACGCTGCCTTTGGAAGAATGGTGCTGGTCCAATTTGGAGGCACGCCTTTACTGGGGGCTTCAAAGGCACTGTCAGTAGCAATCTCTGAAAGTAGACAGAGTCATTTGCATAGAGGTCAAACCCACTGTCTCCTGCGGGAACGTCCTGAATGATGATGTTTCAGAGCAATCCTATCACCACACGTCAGCGGGTTCCGAAAGATGACTGGTTACCTGTTGCTGGCATGAGTCATAGACTTCCGAGGTTAACTGATTTCTAAGGAAATAAAGAAAAGTCGCACAGAGTAGAAAAGTTTGTATTTATCTACTAAAAAAACATATGGAGAAACAGTTGCCAGTTATGGTGTGATGTGACACCTTTGGCTGTGTTTGCCTGTTGAAAGTATCCTCGATGAATTTGTCATTCATTTCTCCTACAGCACTTTATATGGGAAATTCTGAGACCAAATCTCAATATAAATGTCCCTCTTGAGTTTCAGCAAATGAATGTTTTTTTTTTTTTTTTTTTTTTTGACTTGGAAAACAGACATTATACAGGTAGGTATTTTGGACTGGTGAGATACTAACCAAACTTTTGTGAACTGAATGATGAGTTAGGACTTTAGCGCTGGCTGGGCCCGTGTTTCTGATTGGTCCGATGATGCCGTCCCTGGTCTTGGCACGTTGGCTGTCGAAGTCCCTCAACCTGTTAAAATGCAATCCGCTAGAGAAAGTTCTCCTTAAGAGATGCTGGTGTTCTAAGCCAAGAATATTTATGTTGTGTCGGCAGTCATGCTGCGCACCCTAGTGGGCGCCAGGTGTCTTACCTGTGTGACAACTGTCTTACCCGTACACCCTGTCCAGATGGTGGTAACGGTGTATTGGACACTGAGGCTCAGAGAGGTGGAGTCGCTCCCCTCAAGGCACACAGCTAGTAAGAAGTAGCTAGGTTAGTTGTCTCCTTGCAACCAAAAAATGTGTAGGAGCCTAGGTAATAATTTAGGATTACTTAGCCGACCCCTTCTTCCAATTCTAAAGGGCTCAGAAGATGGGAAGAAATAACATGTAGGCAGTTTCTAGAGTGGTTTAGAAGCTGAAACCCTCTTCCCCTCCTCCCCCCGCCAATGGTGCCTCAGCCACTCAGGCTTTTCTTCTGTTCCACAAGTGCATTTATTGTTGCCCCAGGGCCTTTGCACTGACTTTGTCTTCTGTCTTCTCATAATATAGAGGTTCTTTATGTTCTTTAGGGCTCAACTCCCTTCTCTTAGAGAGCAGTCCTGACCACGCTGCTTCAGCAGAACTACATCTCATCCCACTTGAGACTCTGCTTCCCAGACACCAAGAACCAGCCTCTCCCATTCCTCTCCCTGCCTCAGAAAGTGCTGTCCTGTATCAATAAAAAGTTCTAGCCATACGGGCGGCACCTGTGGCTCAAAGGAGTAGGGCACCGGCCCCATATGCCAGAGGTGGTGGGTTCAAACCTAGCCCCGGCCAAGAAAAAAAAAGCTCTAGACACAATCTGCGATTATTTTAATTGCTTTTTACCTTGGATTTCGTCTCCTCCTTTCGCAAGCCTGAATGTTGTATGCAGGTTCTCTGGGTTAGAGTTAGATAATTTCATTTCAGGCAGATCTAGCCAAGCATATGGTATTTGGTATGAGTTATGTGGGGAAAGTCAAGTTAGGTTACAAACAAAATGAGTTCTGAGGTTCTTTTTGTGTGAAGGGACATTTATTTACCTTAGATTGTTACAGAGATCTTCTGGACTATTTTTCTTTAATTACCTTGATTAATACTTAAGTGGTGTGCTTACGTTTTGAGTTGATTTATATGAAGCTTTGTTTTTCCTCCGCTGAAACACTCGGGTATCTCGTGTTACCAGGATGATAGAAACCATTCTCCCCGCTCCATGCTCTCCGCAGGCAAAGGCTTTCCCATGTTGCTGAGTGGCAGTTTCTCCACGCATATTTTGAGAAGGGGCAGCATTCACACAACCGAAATGGTGCACCAGAGGGCTATCTTTCCAGATCCTCATGCTATTTACAGATAACCCCCACTTAGGGCCTCTGTGACCTGCAATAAATTTTAAAATCCAGTCTCTAAACTTCGCGGGTACGTGCTTGCAATAAATGAATTCCCTATGTGTTATTTCTCTGTTAAAAGAGCAAAGAAATGTTTCATCTTTTCTTCCCATTTTGACCCCCCCCTTGCCTTTCCCCTTCCTCAGTTCCTGTGGAAGGGGAGGTGTTTGAGTGAGGTCAGCATGTTCAGCTGGGGGTCAGGTAAATGTGCAAAGGCCGCGGCCAGTAGTCAACCTCAAATCCTGTCTAATTCTTGCTTCCCGTCCCATCCTAAACAAGTTATTTATTTTCTTTGCACCTCAACTCCATCCTTGGCAAAAAAATAGCCATGATAACATACAGGGTTCTTGTTAGAATTGTGGAGGCCATTCTATTAGCCAACCACTTATGCAAAAGCCTGGGAAGTTAAAATTCTCCCATTTGCAATCAACAAATTATGTTTCTCCCTCATTCGACCTGAAGGCCTTCTCTTTTGAAGTTGGCAAATGTCTATCCCTTTGAAAATCCTAGCCCATAGGCTGAAAGGCACAGCGTCTTGAGGATGAATTTAGGTATTTAAGTGGAGGGATGGCCTGGCTATACCCCAGCATGATTCCAAATAATTTAGTAGAAGCTATCGTGTGAGGAGGTCCTATAAGGTTGACTTTCTTATCTGTGTGTGTGTGTGTGTGTGTGTGTGTGTGTGTGTGTCTATGTGTGTTTTGAGACAGAGTCTTGACATGTCACACTGGATAGAGTACAGTGACATCATCACAGCTCACTGCAACCTCAAACTCCTGGGCTCAAGTGATCCTTCTGCCTCAACCTCCCAAATAGCTGGGACTGCAGGTAGACACCACCCCACCCAGCTGATTTTTCTGTTTTTATTAGAGACAAGATCTTGCTCTTGCTCAGGCTGGTCTGGAACTCCTGAGCTTAAGTGATCCTCCCACCTAGGCCTCCCAGAGTGCTAGGATTATAGGTGTGAGCCACTGCCCAGCCATCCCTCTTTTTCCATAAGAGAAATTCTTCCAATATACATCAGTGCTTGTGAAGCACATTAGACCTCACGGAATTTTCTTTCTTTCTTTTTTTCTTTTTTTTTACACAGGCATTTAAAGTCATTATCTTGTCTTAAAAAGAAAAAAAAAATGCTGGCACCCCATCTTTGTGGTCTGTGGGCTGTTGACCAAGCTGACTTTTTCCCTGGAACATTTTGTCCCAAATTCATCTCTCCTTTCGCTGCTGAAAGCTTAGGATTTCCACTTTCTGAACTTGGATTTATGACTCCACGAAACTAACTTTGCTGTAGGTAATTAGGTCAGAGGCACCTTTATTGGTGTCCTTGTTCATTTATTAGAGAGGGTCCAGCTTTTTCCCAATGCATCTTTTTATCCCCTCAACGCATGCACGGTTTTTTAGAAATTTGCAGCCAAAAAGGTCTCGCTCTACTTAGGTCACTTTTCTCAAACATAAAACTTTGCCGTATATGTTACTATTATTTTTTTTTAATAGCAAGTCAGTAGAGAATGCTTCTGCAGACATTGATCTGTATACTTTAGATTATGTTTTTTTAATAATGAGAATGTCTGTTAACAACTTTATAAGATCGGAAGCGTTTGAAGAAATTACGATGAGAGAGGGCTGGAAGTCTCCAGCAGAGAAAAGGAACACGGTGTGTAGCAGATTAAGTGGGGAAGGGCCAAGCAAAGTGAGGACCCCTCTCTCTGGTATCACTCTGGTAACTGGGAGGGCGGATGTGAGCGGTTCACAGACACCCGTCTTTAAAGCAGCTGTGATGTTCCCCCGACTGGCCTGGGCCTCCTGCCCTTTCAAGGGAGTGCCTTGATCATGGATTCTGCTACCACGAGGCAGTCAGAAGGAGGGTCTTAGGCCCTAATTGCCCAGTGGGTTGAGGTCTGGGGACAATAAGTGGATATCAAGAAAAGGTCAGACTTAAAAGCTGGCAACCCAGTGAGCAGACCGCATCGGAGAGAAGAAAGGGATGCCTTTTTTATTTTAATTACTTTGTCTAAGGTAGAGGATTTCTTTCTTAAACATTTTGAAATCTGGTTGATGAATACTTGTCAAACTGATTTGGGGGATATTTATCTAATCTTCTATTCCATCAGATCATGAATGAAAATCCGAAGGTGGTTTCTCCCAACAGAAAGATAATGGCCCAGAAGCTGCACGGGGAGACCGAGGGGGGACGGGAGAGGCCCCTGGTCAGCAGTGTGTTATGTGTTGTTCCCTGCCGCCACCCTCCACATCTTCTGGGCTCTGGTGCAACTTGAAACATTTCATGTATTTTTAAAATATTGCACATCTTTTTGCTCTGCCTTGCCTTAAGCATACCTGTATATACTGGCCTTAAATTCTAAAACCAAAACATTTATAGCAGAAGCAAAATAGTGGAATACGTTTCTTCAGTGACAGGGGACATTATCCAACAAAAACCAGGATGCACGTGCTCACACACTCCACTCCTCCCAAGGAAGGAATTTTAAAGAGAAAAACCACCTTGATTGTGCACAAATGGCAAATTGCTTCCCTTGATGATCTTGTAACCAAGGAAAGCCCTGTGATTTCAGTGGCTTTGACATTGAGGGTTTTGGCCTTGGCTGACTTCCATCTCCATAGCGGGGCTCCCTTGCCCCGTCGCACGCTGTCTTTTTGTTTTGTTGTGTTTTGAATTGCAGTCACTTTCTGATCGGATTGCACCAGCCTTTGCCACACCTAAGTCCCTTACGCCACAAGTCCAGGCCTCCTCCGAAGCCTCTGATGATGTTAGAGAGAATGACTGGCGAGCCTGGGATCAGAGAGCGGGGATCGTGGGGAATGGTGCAGGTGGCAGGGGCTGCCCCAGAGACAACGCCAACACCACTGGGGCCATTATTTTGGTTGGAAATACGTAAGAAAACCTTTCCTCAAAGTGGAAACAATAAACAAATTATCCACTTCCACCATCAGCTAATTGAGGCCGTCTCTCAATAAACAAGTGGATTTTCTGCTAACAAGCACATCGATGGCTTTAATCTCCTGTGTGCTGCGGCCCTGCCCCCATTTTCAACCAAACGCACTTTGGTTTTTCTTAATAACATATTAGTGAGAGTTAATGTCCCTCGTTTTGCTGTTGGCTTAGGAGTATACGGCTGTCATCTGATCACAGGACATTTATTATTGTTATTATTATTGGAATGAAAGTGATTCAATCTTCATTTGCTTGGCTCTAATAAATCAAGGAAGAAAGCCCACGTGCAGTCAAGACCTAGTAATTTTAGCAGCCTGCTAATAGCCTCCTTTTTCATAATGCCACATAATTGTACAATCACGTCCCATTGGAATGATGACTTTTAGTCCAAAAAGAAGCGAGTGAGGTTTCAGAGAGACGTATTTGCCGAACATTTGGATTGCCTACGAGTTTTACCTGTCTGTGGGTTGTTCTCAAACCGTATAGGAAGGAGGGCCGGTGACTGAAGTCACCACCTGAAAATTGTCTTAATTGTAAGAGGAAGAGGTGTGAGGAGCTGTAGGTAATATAGAAACTTAAACACCTGTTCTGCTCAGCAGTATGGGGGGGGACTTGAACAAACGGACGTGGTGGGAATTTAACGCTTAGGTTGTTAATATAATTTTGCTTTAAAATTCTCAGTCATCCCATAAAAATGATCGTTTAAACTCCCTGTCCTGTATCTCCTATATTATTCACTATGTATTTCCCTCTACTACGAGAGAAAGTCGTGGCTTTATTAGGCTTCTTAAAATCCAGAATGTTCGTTTATTATAAATTGTCTTGATACTCTCATGTCTGAATAAAATATCCTATTGCTTGCCTGAGGAAAATATTTTTCCCCAGGTGAAAATATATTCTATTCTATGTGATTGCGGTGATGAAATTGCTTAGCACGCTTTTTGAATCAGAAAAATTCATGTAGACAATTTAAATGTGCAAAGCTTATGATCCAGTCTCTGGGGTCCCCACATTGGCATCTGGAAGCATATTTAAGTTTATTTTTAATTTCCTTTATGGCTGGCATGGTTTCTTCTGGTTCAAACACACACACACACCCAAACAGGGCTTCCCCAAATTATCAAGGCAATATTCTGAATGAGCTGCGAAACTGAAATTAATATCTTTCTTTAGAGTCATCAAGGACAAAAGCACATTATCTACTGGCCCTGCTCGACGCTTAACTCTCCATGAAGTTAATATGGATTTTGTGTATATAAAGGCATATGATTGCAGAAAGCTAAGCAATCCTTTTTACCATGTGCACTTAAATCCCATAATGGTACACGCTCTGATTTAATTAGTTCTCGTCCTATAACGAGACACAGCCAGATTGATATAATTAATAATGATGTTAGTCATAGCTTCTCCATTCTCCGTATAAGACACTTCTGGTGTCAAAGGAAGCCTTTATATTGTTTTAAAACTACAATGAATTCTAAATTAATTTTGAAGTGGGTGTGTCATACATAAAAATGCTTTAAATTAACTAATACTGTTCTCTCCTGTGATAGCTCAAAAAGCAGTTCTCCATCATCAGGGTAATTCTTCTTTCCCCCTGCAGTTAAAGCCGTATGTAGAACTGTAGTATAGAAAGCTGATGAAAACAATTTTATTTTTACGAGTGTCAATTGATTTTTAAGGTCAAAGTTATGACATTGATTTATTCTGCATGTCAGTCTTTGAGAGCGTTGAGATACCTCATAGGGTTCTGAGAGACACAGTTCAAAAAATATCCATCTCCTGTAGGACAGAAGCCAGGCTGTTTGTCTGATGATTTCTTTACATCATCCACAACCTACATTTTTAGCTGAGATTGTCCCGTTGACACCAACCAGACAGGTTGGACCAGTAGCGTCAGGGTGTCATCACACCGCATCCCAGATCTGGAATGTCGTTCCCTTCTCTTTACCAATTTTCCTAAACTTCCAGGTCTGACTCAGACCTTTCCTGTCCTTATTATCATTCTGTAACACCTCTCCCGTTCTCGTGTACATCTTACTGTCTTGTGTAGATGGCAGGTTTCTTGGTAAAATGTAATGGGGGGGGGGGGGAAACTGCACTGTCCTCAAACTCAGCCTAGGACAGTACTAATGCCCAGAGTTGCTAACTTTTATAGGATGCCTAACATTCAAAAACTGTTTTTGAGCAGCTCTGCTGTTTCTGGTTGGCCCTGGGTAAGCTGGAGTGCATTTTCTGAAAGAAGCATTATTAGGCTTGGTGACGTTCCTGGTCCTGAGCTCTGATGGTCAACCCATGCAGCTGGCACGTGGGACACGACTCCCACAACCAGCCATGGTGTGACCTGCAGAGAGGAGGAAATGTTTCCCATCCTTGCAGGGGAGGGTAAGGAGTACAGTGGAGTTTAGCTGCAAGCTCCCTTGGCGATAGGGGCTTATGGCTGTGGGACTTCAGCTGCAGAAAAACTCAAAACGGGGATAGGAGACAATAGCTAAGATTCCCAGGGCTGTGTCAACCTATTCATCTTCTGTTTGTCTGTGAGAGGAGAACCTTTAGTGTTTTTTGCTTGCCTGGGGGCTCTGATGTGAAAGTTAAGGACCGTGACCGGGTGGGTTCCTCCCATGGCAGAACGTGTGAATTGAGGATGCCCTGCCCTTAGAGAGGCGTCCGGTCTGTGTGGTCCTATTAGAAAGCGAGAATGGTGGTTTGGAAGGTAGAGGGTTTGATATGGTGTATGTGTGTGGAATGCGTTCAAAAGTTAGTTGCTTCTGTACTGTTGGTTATGCAAGAAGCAGAGCATAGCATTCTTCATCTTAAGATTCCTGTAAAGTTGCATATATGAAAAATGGGCCCATTCAACCCCTCGGGGAGGAAGGAAGTTACAATTTTCTTTCATGAAGCCTGTGGATAAGCAGTAAATAGGTTCTCAGAACATGGGATGTTTCTGTATCTCCCTCCAAAGTTATTCTCAGCCCTCCACCCTTGACCCCCACTGATAAACAGACCTGGATTTATTACAACCTGAACAGCATGAATCTTAACGCCCTGAATCTTAACACCGTGTTTGCATGGCCTTGAAAAACGGCGAGCTAAGTTTTGCCAGGACTCTGTCTGGTTACACAGGACATGCAGTTTATTTCATCGTGGACACAAAAGGCAATTTCAGGGCCTTTGGGGTTTTCAGGCAGAGGGAAGACAGTCCACACCCTCTCCGAGATTCGGATCTAGTTGTGAAAACGAGGCATCCATGTGTGCAGAATTAATGCCTGCGACAAGATCAGACGATTCCTGGCTTAATTAGTCATGTGGTAAACAAGAATTCAAAACAGGCGATGTCTTTGATGTCTGAAGTGATTTGGAAAATTTTATGAAAGGATTCCCCGTTGGAGTGGGACATAAAGTGGTAGCAGAGCTGGGAGTGATGAATATTTACCATTTCTTATTTGTTTTCTCATTGTTCACATGTAATAATGAATACATTACTCATTACTTCTAATCAGTGGATATTGTTATGTAAATTTCACAGCAATTATCTATACCTTTTTAGCAGGATAATTTAATTCCCACTTATGTAATTTTTCTTTTCTTTTCTTTTCTTTTTTTTTTTTTTTTTTGGTCACTAAACAAACACGAGTCCCAGAGGTATATAACAGGATATCTACACTGACTTGTATAGCGAGTTGTGACATGCAGCCTAGGCTGAGGGTCTAAGTTCCAGCTCCTCAAAATGTGGCCGTGAACCAGCAGGGTCAGCATGACTTGGGAGCTGCAGAATCTCAGCCCCAGACCTGCTCAATCGGAATCTGCCTTTTTCACAAGACCCCTAAACACACCTGCCGGTTCCATGGTAGGTCGGAATCACTTGTCTCTGTTATTTGCATGGAGCATTTAGCATTCCATCCTCAGCCCTTCTGTGGGAGCTTTTTACAAAATTGCCAAGGTGGGTGTTTAATCTTTATAGATGCAGTTTTCTCTGAGCATCTCACATTATTTAATAGAGTGAAGTTTTACGGTATTATGGACGGATGATTCTGGCCGTCGTTAAAAGTTAAACGAATACCTAAACCATTTTCCCAGCACTTGGAGTTCTTAAAAACTCAAGACGTGTTTTGGAAAACACTGCTTTTCCCTTTTATATGGGAGCCCATGTGAATTCAATTTCGTGGGAAATTTAAGCCACATGTTTCTGATTCATTTACACTTAACCCTTGAGAAGGTTGTGTTACAACAGCAATTGCCTGTCCAAAAACATCTCTGTCTCTTAGTAAATGCTTCAGAAGGACAACGAGATGGGAAAAGGGGAAATGGGGAGAAATCATTGGAAAGGCTCAGAAAAGTTGGGGTTTGGGCTCAGGAGTCTGGATCTGGGGGGCAGGTCTGTGCAGATTGTTTGTGAGAATAGCTTCTTTATTCCACACCTTGGGGGAGAGAGGACAGAAGGACCATATAGCCCTCTTGTGTTGAAATGAAACAGGAACTTGTAGATCACATACATTTCTCAAAATACATATTTTTACTAAACATACGTCAACATCTCTCTTCCTTTCTTCTGTAATTATATTCAGATCACTTGGGGAAATTGCTGGGTTTTGGGGGGCCTCTCCAGAGACCTTATCCATATTTGGTAGTAGCCAACCTCGTATCGACGTTGACGGAAGATGAGGATAAATTGCTCCCTATGATTCTGAGAAAGCCTCCATGGGTGATGAACTTAAAAAAAAAAAAAAAAAAGCAACTTAATTATCTTTGAGTGTTTTGGGTTTGAGCTGATACATAACCAGAGAATTTTAAAAATCCATTAAGCTTCTTTTCACTTCATAGTGAAGCTTGATTTTTAGCTTGTCAAATCATACATTCAGTGTGACAAGTTTTCTCTCTCTTTTTTTTTTTTTTGATGGATGGATTGTATATATGAACGTGTATATATACCTGTGAGAATATATGTCATGAATAAAGAGTGAGTGTTTATGGTGGAAGGAAACAATGATCAGATTAATCACGGTTTCTGTTTAGACATCTATCCCTAGATTTGGCGAGTTTGTTTAGGTAAGATGACCCGGGCTGATTGCAGGTCTTTGTAGCCATTGGTAAATGAAAGGGCATTTGAATTCCATGTCTAGCACATTATTCCAGGGAGCCGGCAAACACATATTCCTATGACAGATGCACTAATCCAGGCTGAAGGTCTTACTTAAATATTTTAAAAAGCAAGTTTGGCACTAGAAGGCAAAAAGAACTCCAGCCTCGGCGACATTTTTGCCAATTCTCTGTTGCTTGGGTTTTTCTCGCGACCCTCTTTTGCTGTGACACTGAATGCCTGTAATCATGCCTTGCCTGGTGTGTAGGAAGAAGGCTTTTCTCCTTTTCCACCAGCTGCCTGTTCCCGACCACGTTCAACCTGGTATCCATTTGAGATCCTTCCGTGGGCCCCTCTGGGGTCAGTGTCTGCCATCTGTGCTTCCCCACACACCCTGGGCTTCCCTTTATCCTAACATTTGTCTCTCCAGCGTGTACTTAACCATTCACAGGCCCATCTCCCCCCAGGGGAGTGACTCTGCTTTATACAGCTTCACTCGGTCCCTACACTTCAGATTAGATATTCGTTGAGTTGTTGAATGAATAAGCTCATGACATAAAAAGGATCCTAATCCAGCTCTGGAAAGTGAGACATCTAGCAATGCTAAATTTGAGTTTGTGGATTAACTTTTTTTTTTTTTTTTTGAGATAGAGCGTCACTTTGTCACCCTTGGTAGAGTGCCATCACAGTGCACAGCAACCTCAAACTCTTGGGCTCAAGCAATGCTCCTGCCTCGGTCTCCCGAGTAGCTGGGACTACAGGCACCTGCCACAATGCCCGACTGTTTTTTCTATATTTTAGAGACAGGGTCTGGCTCTGGAACAGGCTGGTCTAGAACTCCTGAGCTCAAGAGATCTACCTGCCTCGGCCTCCCAGAGTGCTAGGGATCATAGGTGTGAGCCACCGCGCCCGGCCCCAGGATCAAGATTTTAAGATGAATCTAAGGTTGTAGGCTCATGTCACGTGGAAGGCAAACTGTGCTTCTCAGACTCTAGCCTGAGCTTCTCTCTTGCTGGTCCCCCCGCACGTACACGCTATGAGTCAGAGGAGGCTCGCTGTGGCCCTCCATCGCTAGAAAGAGAACCCTGCGCTGTGTGGTTTCTGCAAGTCTCGTAGGCGCCATTCATCACCTCATTCTTCAGGCTGCTGACAACATATCCCAGTTTTAAAGACATTCGCAGATTATATCTCCATAGTTTCCTTCTGTAACTGACTCCATTATTTGTTTAATAAGTCTTGCTGTCCGAAATGGATTCTTTTTTTTTTTTCTAATCTAAATTCCCAAATGCCCATTTGGTCCCCAGGAAAGAGGGAGAACAGCTGGCCCCCACAGCGTTTTCTTCTCCATCCATCCCCTGGATCACGTATCACCTCCTTAGGGCTTTCCGATGTTTCTCATTATGCTTGTGAGTGAGACAAAGACTTCAACTTTCAGCTCCAAGTTTATCACCAGAATCCCCGTCTTCCTCAGTCACCTCCTGCTGCCCTGTGCGTCCTCTCCTAGGCCCTTCTCTGTTTCCATTTGGCCCCATCGTGGGAAACCAGGCTTATTCCTACACAGTTTGAGCTCCCTCTGCAATCATAAGCTTCTTGAAAGTAAAGATTGCGCGAAGCTTCTTTGCGTTTCCTGCGATGCACAGCACATAGAAATTGAATTTCCTAGCGGCCACTCCTCCCTTTGATAAACCTAGCCCCAGTTTGTCTGAAACTGATCAAGACCTGAAGCTAGTAAACTTAATTCCTACTCAAAGGGGCAAAGTCTGTCCTGTAGGCAGGAGAAGCATTTTAGAAAAAAGAAACCCAGCCTGAAAATTTGACGTGAAAAGCCAAAGGCCCAACGGGGAAGGTTCTGTAGCCTACATTTAAGAGTTCTTTATTCATCAATGAGGCAGCAGACGTTTCTAGGTAGCATCCGTGCAGTCCAAGAGAGAAAGTGGATTTGGTGGTATTATACGTGATTAGGAAATAGGAACATCAATAATTACTGTGAGCGGATTGTGTATGGCGTAATTAACGCCCCCAAACTATTTAGAAATTCTCGGATGAAGGAAAATACAGAAGTGGGGATTTGGGGTGTTGAAAAGATAAAAGCAAGCCGCATTTGAAATAATGTTACCAAACATCATGTTTGATGAACGTAGATTGGCAAAACATCAGGACACAGCTGCTGATTACAGATGCTCTTTTCAGTAACCACCTCAGAGCCCATGAACCCTGGATAAGGAAACCCGTCAGGACGAATCAGGACGCAGGTCACCACCGTGACAGTGCCCTACCAAATCACACGCCTGTCCTGGAGATTTCCTTCACTATCTTAGGAAGGGTTTGGCTACATGGAAACCACACAGCAGTGTGTGGGCCTGAATATTTAACATCAAAATCAAGCTTTTGGCAAGATGTGTTGGCATCGCTCATAAATATGCTCTCAGTTCTCCGGATTAAAAGGCAAAAAAATTAAAAATCAGGAACTCGTTTGAAAATTAGTGTTTACTACGACATGTTTTACATTTAAGATAATTTTGGCAGGGGGAAAAAAAACCCCCACCATTTTTAATTAAAGCATACAGCAAAGGAATTACCTACTAAGCTATCGTATCAAATATAAAAATATTACTAAATAACCGTTTCTGAAACGTACAGTCTAGTTTGTCGTATATTAAATTATTAACGTCTCTGTTGGAGGAGACATTTTTCATAAAACATTTAAGCTGCGCATCTCAGAAGTGCATTTTGGCAACTGATACACAAAAGCTATAAAACGGCACGCACATTACCCTTCTATCAGATATTCAGCCTTTTCATTAAGGAAGAAAGAAGAAAAGGCAAACCCCACATCAAGCCATTACTAGTGGTACGACCTTTGCTCAGAAAGATCCGTGTTTCAACATAACACCCTTGCACCCCTGGGAGTGCCGAGGCCAGAGGGCGGCCCTGTCTGTTAATGGTGGCACATGATTGGGGAACGTTGTGTCCGTGGCTATTTCAATTAGTACCAAGAGTCAATGTTTTGACCAAGGACACAAATAAGTAGCTAGCAAAATAACTAAATTAGATAACAAATGAGAAATGGATAAGTCATACGCAAAACAGCCTTCCATGACTGCAGTAGAGATACATTCTGGTTGAGGTTGATAGAATATGCTTAGAATACATCAAAGAAAACCCAGCCTCAGGGAAGACATTTTTCCATTTCCCTCGCTCTCGTTTTCTCTGCGCTTTCACATTTTTTTCCTGCCCATTTCTGATGTTCTTCCTTCCATTTACCTGAATATTACCTTTTTCCATTTTTTACTCCTGACCGTAGGAATAATTTCATAACTTGAGGGTTTGTTTTTCTTTTTAATGTTGCGTATTTCTTTAGAGAATGAAAAAGTCTTGTCCTGTATGGAACACCTTTTCCTGAAAACCGCTCAGTACTGTTCCTCGTATAGACTGCTGAAATGACAAGGCGTGACTGGGAGCCTCACTGTGCGTGGGGTAGCAGGTGGTCTAGCGCAATGACCCATCACACACTGGAATGGCAGAATCGCAGAGTGACAGGGGATGTTCTCAGTGACCCTGAGGTAGTCTGTGTACTTTTGAGTGAAGGAGACTTTTTTTAATAGGAAAACGTTTTTGAGGGAAGGGCTATAGGGATAAAAATTAATGAACAATATGTAATTAGCTATTGTGGGAAAATAGGAGATTTCTTTAACTGGGTTTTGCTTCCGTCAGACACACAGACACAGCCCCCCACACAGCTGACTTAAAGACGACAGAAAACCTGAACTAGATGCCAAAGCAGGTGTAAATCTTCCCTGATACGCCAGGTTTACGTCGCTATTGCCCAGACAAATTGGTCAGGCTTATTTTATTTGTTCTCACAAATCACTCTCGTAATTAGCGTGATAGTTTCGTTTTGCAAATAGTGGCTCCAACCATGCGCACAGTTTCAGATGGAATATTCAGAATACTGATAATGAATTCTGCCAGCCACCCTTCCTTAGCTAGAAATGGAGGGGGGAAAAAAATGCAGCTTTTAAAGATCTTTAAGGTTTACTTTTAAGTTTGTGTTCTAAAGAAAGAAATATCTAGGAAGAACTAAAGGTCGAGTCTCATGCTACTTATAGGTACGTAATTGGTGTTGTGTGGGATACTCTTTCTAGAGGAACGAAGGGGCTCTGGGCTCTCCCAGCCAGGGGTTTAGAGTCCTTGAGGCTTTCTGAGCATTTTTCTTTTTGGGGGGACAGAGTCTCACTTTGCCATCTTTGGTAGAGTGCCATGTTGTTATCTCTCACAGAAACCTCAAACTCTTGGGTTCAAGCTATCCTCCTGCCTTAGCCTCCCAAGTAGCTGGGGCTACAGGCACCTGCCACAATGTACCCAGCTATTTTTTTTTGCAGTTTTTGGCCGCGGCTGGGTTTGAACCCGCCACCTCTGGCATATGGGGCCGGCGCCCTACGCCTTTGAGCCACAGGCGCCGCCCTGTGTCCACCTATTTTTAGAGATGAGGTCTTGCTCTTGCTCAGGCTGATCTCAAACTCCTGAGCTCAGGGAATTCACTTGCCTGGGCCTCACTGAGTGCTAGGATTGCAGGTGTGAGCCACCGCCCCCTGCTCCCTGAGCTTTTTTAATGCAAGTGAGATTTCTGGTATTTAAATATATCAGAGTCAAATGAAATTTTGTCTTGAGACTCAGGGAAAGAATTAACATCCATTATTACTTAAGAATGAGCATAGTCCATGCATCAAAACACACGAAGCTCTGTTACTAAATTTAATTTTGTTTTCCAATTAATTTTCTCCAGTAGCACAACTTTTTCAAAGCTTAATATTTTGTCAGCACGAAAGCAAAATCCTTTATTCCTGCTTCCTATCTTTACATCCAGCTCCTTGAATTTCAGGGAGGGATTAGGGGAGGAAATAATAAATAGGTGACTGATTTTAAAGACAGAGTGGTGATGGCATTAAGCAATAAAGGGATAAAAGAAACAGAGGAAAGCTTTGGAGAGGTAGACGGTTCCTTTTTGTATATGTTCAGTGTGTCGTCAGCATATTCAGCAGGAAATCAGAACAACGGAGGTGTTTTTTGGAGAGAATTGAGAGCTGGAGAGGTCGATTCCACTGTGTGAAAATGATCATTGATATTGAGGAGCGGACCAGCCTGCCGGTGTAGCAAACAGAAAGAGAGAGAGAAGAGATGAGAAATAATTTGGAGAGCTCCTCAACGCACATGGTGAATTAATTGTTCAGTCAAAATAAAGGAAAGCCAGCAGGACCAGGTTTTATAAGAAATGAGGAAACCAAGCAGGGGCCACTCAACTCACTGCACTAAGCTCTCAGAAGATCATTTGAGAATGCAGCAGGAGCTAAAGCCAAGTTGCAGGGCACTGAGAAGGCGGTGTGAAGAGAGAGGGGTGAAATTGAGAAGGGTGGAGATGGAATGTGGTGCTAATAACTCACTTGAATAGGAAGGTTAAGGAAATGTTATTAAACTGAGATAAATCCAGCCAGCAGTGAAGGGGGCGTTGATGATATAAAAGGAAAATAACTCAGGGAGTGAAGTCCTAATTACAGATTGAGAACAAGCCAGAGTGGACTCTGGGTGTGCTGGCAGGTGGACAGGGGAGTGTGTATGATTTCAGACACAAAACTAAGCAGTGCTTCCTTCCTCTTGGGCCACCCTGAGGTTTGTGGACGCTCAGCCCTACCAAAGGTGTTGGACTTACACACTGCACCATCCTCAGCCTAGCGGGTGACAATTTGTTTCTGACGTCAAAAATAACCAGTTAAATCTCCTGATAATTACAAAAGCGTTTGAAGTCATAGACAGTTACATGAAAAGCACACCCTCATGTGCATTGGGAAGAATATGAACTCATTCCTGAGCTGACAGGAATCTGAGATGGTTCTTAGCTGTTACATGCCAAGCGTGCACTCAAAACCTACTGGCTGATTTTTGGAAGTTATTTCCAGCTCTGGAAATCTGTGGGGTTTCAGATTCCCATGTGGTGGTGCCTTCCAGCTGACAGCTCCCCCTAGAGGTGGGGGGATGCCTCTGACTTAGCGGGGTCCTGTTGGAAGCCTGTGGCCTGGTTATTTTCCATGCCCTTTAGAGGGCGCTGTCTTCACTTTGGGGACCTTCCCAAGCTATCAAGTCAACTTTAGTGTAATTTCTCTCCTAATGGCTTCAACTTATTTCACGAAGTCAGAATTCAAGTGAAAGCAGCAAACTGAATTCAATCAAGTTAACTCTGTTCTTCTCCTTCCTGGCACATCGCACAATTCTAGTTAATTCATCATCAGCACAGTTGCTCCATAAAAGCAGGAGACATACCTGTCGTACTCATCACTTTATGCCCTAGTACAGGGGGATCGTAGGCCCCAGCGCGCGCAATAACGTGAGTGCACGTCCATATCTCATGTCTTTTCACTCCACTGATACATCCCATTCACCTTTTTATTCCCTGTAGGCATAGCGAGTACTTTTCACACTCTGAACACTGTAGAAATATTTGAATGAATCTGTTCTTTACCCTCTTGACATTGAAGTTCACTTGAGCACTGCACCCCAATTCATGCTAACTCAATTCTCTCTTTGATCATGATGCTTCTTCCGACTTTGCACTCACCTAAAAATTAACCTCACGTGTAATGTTCTTAAGTCTTTCCCTCGTGTACTTTCTCAGTTGGGCCAGCGTTCTGGAGATAGGCTCCAAAGGCACTTCAGGCTTTTTTAGATGAGGTTGCAGGAAGTTAATGGCTACACTGTCCTTTAGTCCAGCTGGTCAATAACTGCGTACCGTGATCGGTCGGCGAGAAGTCTGGAGAGGTGCACCATTGTTCTCGTGCTTTCTTTGCCATTGGAAAGCAATTGCTTTCAACATCTCCCCCCCCCCAAAAAAAAGAACTACTACAGAAGATTGTACCTTTTAAAGGCAATCTCTGCATCTTGTTCAGTGTGAGAACACAGTCTGTAAAATGTGGTGTGACTTGCACAGCAGTTACATACTGTGTTAGATCTAATTTCAGAGTGCCTCAATTACCCATTATTTTATCACTTTTTTTTTTAAATGTACCCAACAATAATGTTGAAACTGCATTTCCCTTGAAGGCTGCTATTGATGCCTACTGATTACACCAAGGCATATACTCTCTTATGTGTATAAGTATTTATTTACTTATTTTTTTAATTAGTTTTTTTTTTTTTAAAGACAGAGTCTTACTCAGTCACCCTGGGTAGAGTGCTGTGGCATGATAGCTCACAGCAACCTCAAACTCTTGGGCTCAAGCGATCCTATTGCCTCAGCCTCCCGAGTAGCTGGGACTACAGGTGCCTGCCACAACTCCTAGATAGTTTTTCTATTTTTACTAGAGAGAGTCTCACTCTTTTTGTTCATGCTGGCCTTCAAATGATCGAACTGCCTCAGCCTCCCAGCAGCTAGGATTGCAGGTGTGAGCCACTGCACCCAGCCTGAATATAAGTACTTAGAGGACATGGTGATCAATCTGAAGTTCTGTGTGACTGTGTAAAGTATTCGATATAATAGTTCTACCAAAGAACCAAAGCCTACTACTTTTAATGACTAAAATCTTCCCTTTATTACAATTAACATTTAATGATCCCCTGCTTTCTTTACAGTGTATTCAAATGATAATTGAACCTAACTTCATAGCTTGAGGCCATCTATTTGCACTGATTATTTCCTTGGGTTGGTAACACATAAAGAACTGATCACCTCTATATTAAATAACTCCAGATTGTTAAAATATTTTAGTCCATTTTTATAATATTCTAGCTACTCCATTTCTGGTCATCTGTGATTTTTCACTTCTACCAATGCACCCTTGCTGCTGTTATTATGCTATCTTATTTTAAGCACAGATTCTCAGCCCCTCACAGTGGCTCGTATCTATAATTCTAGCACTCTGAGAGGCCTTTGAGCTCAGGAGTTCTAGACCAGCCTGAGCAAGAGCAAGGCTCCATCACTATTGAAAATTGAAAAACAGGGCGGTGCCTGTGGCTCAAAGGAGTAGGGCACCGACCCCACATGCCAGAGGTGGCGGGTTCAAACCCAGCCCTGGCCAAAAACTGCAAAAAAGAAAAGAAAAAGAAAATTGAAAAACAAATTAGCCACGTGTGGTGGGCACATAGTCTCAGCTACTCAGGAGGCTGAGGCCGGGGGGTCCCCGGAACCCAAGAGTTTGAGGTTGCTGTCAGCTAAGCTGATGCCACAGCACTCTAGCCTGGGCAACAGAGTAACACTCTGTCACACATATGTAAATAAATAAATAGATTAATTAAAAAAATATTCCTGGGTGAAAATGTTATAATAAGTATATTCTACATTGAATGCACTTCCCACCCCAAGGCAGGCTTCTATGCTGATTAAAAGCGTGCCCTCTGTTTCAATCCCAGCTCTGCTTCCTACTAGCTGTCCACCTTGAGCAAGTTACTTCATCTTTATGTTCCTCTCATTCATCGCTTCTATAAAATGGGCGTAATAGTGCTTACCTCCTAGAATTGTTGTGAGGACCAAGGGTATAGAACAGAGCCTAATATACATATATAGAAAGAGCTGGGCTCCAGGTCCCCCCAGCAAAGCCTCCCCATCATGGGCAGCCAGGGCTCCAAGGCTCCCACGGGCGACATGACCTCTGAGAAGGCCGTAGGTACTTTACCCCTTGAAGGTAAATGGCTAGGAGGATGGCCATGTGAAATGCAATAGAGACTTATCCCCCAAGGGTGAAGGGGAATCACCCCCTCTCCCATGATGGACCAGCTGAGGCAGCCAGAGCCACTGGTGATGCCATCAACTCAGCATCTCCGAGCCAGGGCACTGAGGCCAAGAGGAGAAAGAGACCCCCAAGAAGAAGAATTTCTCTTTTAAAAAGGCTTTCAGGCCAGGCGCAGTGGCTCACACCTATAATCCTAGCACTCTGAGAGGTGGACACCTGAGCTCAGGAGTTTGAGACCCCCATCTCTACTAAAAATAGAAAACTAGCTGGGGGTTGTGGCGGATACCTGTAGTCTGAGCTACTTGGGAGGCTGAGGCAGGAGGATTGCCTGAGCCCAGGCGTTTGAGGTTGCTTTGAGATGTGACACCTCGACACTCTAGCTTGGGGCAACAGAGTGAAACTCAGTCTAAAAAAAAAGAAAAATGAAACCTTTCAAATTGAATAGCCTGACCTTCCAGAGAAAGCAGAAGGAGGGTGGGGGTGATTCTTCTGCCTCCCCCACTAAAAACTCACCCCCACAAGCCAACAGCCTCAGGCCAGAGGGGCAGAGACTAGTGCTGCCTCCAAGAGAGGAGACACACAAGAAGGGGCAGGGCCCCAGGCTGCAGGGCCGTGTGCCTCCTCGGGGCTAGAGAGTGGCCCTACCCTGGCCAGCTCGGAGCAGAATGAGTAGCTGGGTTGGGGCAAGTGGGTAGTCTCTAAGCTGCAAGCACTGTGCTGTCCTTATGAGGTCACTGCACCTGGTGCCCTGGCTGCCTTGCTGTGCCCGGCCACATTCCCTCTCCTCCTCTCCCTCCTGTGGACTCTCCCATCGACCATCTGGTCATCCTCATAAGGCCACTTGAAGATGGTCCCTTACAGCTTCCCAAGTTGGGTTAGTGACGTGAAACGCGCCCATCCCTCGCCCCGCCCCTGCAGACAGATATTGTTTGTTTTCTTTCCCAATTCTTTTGCAAGTAGGTTTTGTTCATCCTACTCCCCAAATCCCTCAGCCAGAAGTGGGATGCTTATACTCCCCAAATTTGAATGTCTGCCCAGCCTTTCCTGTTGAGTTTTTAGTCTCTTGTGCTGTGCCCAGTGGCAGCGCCCGGGCTGGGGAGGACACTGTCCCTGCCCGGGTTTTTATAAATGTCTTGCTCAAGTTCAAACCTCTAGCTTGGGAATTGACTGACTTGGTAACCAAGTATTAGGCCTTGGGGTAGAGTGTGTGTTTGGGGGGGGGGGGTGTGTGATGTGAAACAACTTCTTACCTTTTTTTTTTTTACCTCCCATTGTTGTAAATCACTTTGAATGGTCAAACCCCATTTGTACTTTTCCCCGCTAATTGCTAAAACCGTTCTCTTCTACCTGGTTTTACTGTAACATTTGGAAAAAGAATAAATGTTGTCCCTTAAAAATAAAACAGGAAAGAGCTAAAGAACCGTGTTAGCTGTGTATGTTGTAGACCCAAGAGCCGATAAGGACCGTGCTAGAACTGTCCATCCGGTGGTGCAGAGACCTTCTGATGTGGGCCAGCCACATTCTAGGGTTAGGGACTTCCTAGCCACCTAGACTGAGAAGCTGGGGAATTTGCTATTTAGATTATCTCATCTCCCACAGTTCTTTGGTGAGCTCATCCTTTCCTGGGAGCTACATAGATGGAAAAGGCATACAGTCGGCCTTCTTTCTACCTGTGTGATTTCCCTGGTAGTTACTCTGAGCTGCAGTGACTTAGTGGCTTATCAGGCTGTGCGCACGCGCTCCTGAGCCCTGCGGCCACCCTGTGCACCTACCGTACGCCACAGTGAGTGCTTCCTCATCCCAACTCATTTGCAACTCAGAGTAGCTGTGAAAGCTAAAAAGAACATTTATAACTTGCTCCAGATCTTCCAGCCAGTCAGTGACAGAGCAGAATCTAAACATAGGTCTTTGCAAAACCTTACAGTGAACTAGATCCTCGCCTCTTCTACCCTTCAGAGAACATGCAGCTGTTTGTAAAACCCTTTCCCACAAGTCTAGTTGAAAGAGTTTGCTGATTACCAATGAAAACATTTCACAGCTGAAACGCCAGTATGGGTTCATTCCATAAACTCTTGTTTCAAGATTTGAGATGCCACACACCACAACTCAATCCTCATTCCTGGAAATATGGTGGAAGGATGTGGCCAGCATTGCTATCTCCAAATTTTCACCTGCCCCAAAGCCTTCCAGCTTCACCTCACCCCTTTGATGGGTTCAAGGGCTCTACTATCTCATATGGAAGCCACCAGCCACCACATTTGGCTTTTTGGTTTTCTTTCCTTTTTTTTTTTTTTTTTCCAATTCAGATTAATATGAGGGTACAAATGATTAGGTTACATTCTTTGTGTTTCGAAGGTCAAGTTCAAGTTGTAGTTGAGGCAATTGAGCCCTTCATCCTGTGCTGTATACCCTCACAGTGTGTCCATCATGTATCAGATTACCAATTCCCTCCCTGTCCCATTTCCCCAACCCCCACTTGAATATACTTGTGTTTATCTCTCAAATGGGCATGCAGTTATTTTTCTATTAGATTCGTATTACTATTGAGTACATTGGATACTTGCATTTCCATTCTTGTGATACCTTACTAAGAAGCATGTGGTTTTCAGTTAATTAAAATTTAAATGGACATTAAAATTCAGTTCCGGCTCGGCGCTTATAGCTCAACTGGCTAAGGCGCCAGCCACGTACACCTAAGGTGGCGGGTTCGAATCCCCAGCCCAGACCCGCCAAACAACAATGACGGCTGCAACCAAAAAATAGCCGGGCGTTGTGGCGGGCACCTGTGGTCCCAGCTACTTGGGAGGCGGAGGCAGGAGACTCGCTTGAGCCCAGGAGTTGGAGGTTGCTGTGAGCTCTAATGCCACGGCACTCTGCCCAGGGGGACAGCTTGAGGCTCTGTCTCAAAACAAAAAAAAAAAAAAAAATTCAGTTCCTACATTGAATTAGCTACCTGTCAAGGCCCCAAAAGCCACCTGTAGCTACCATATTGGACAGCTTCAATGGGGACATTTCCATCATGGTGGGCACTTCCATCATGGTGGATAGTTCCACTGGGCTGTACTATAGAAGGACACACCTGGCATATACACAGTCTTTATCACTCTGTGTGACTTGGGACCTGATTTCTTAGTTGGCCCAGTGTGGTACATGGGCCAGGATCTCAGATAAGCTATAAAGCATCCTCTTGCCTTTCAGAATGAAGCCAGGGCTGAGTCGGGCCTGGGCACCAGCCGCTTCTCTGCTTCCTGGGCTCTACCCGGTATCTTTCTTCACTTTCATCTTTCTCTTAACCATATGGGAAACAGGAAATAGAAAAGAATAGAGAACCAAACACACAGAAGCTATCCCAGAAAACCCTGGCAGCAGAGATGGCAAAGAGGAGGCCTGAGAGAGAGAGAAGGAGAGATTCCTCTAGACCAGTGCTTTTCAACCTTTACTATTTCACGGCACACTTGTGCCTCTAGGTAAACTTCCATAGCACATTTAAATTCTGTTGATAAAAAAAAAAAAGAGTAAAAGGAAAGAATATACTTACTGTGCTTAGAACTTCTTTCCAAAATAATTTAACAAACGATCTTTAAAATTTTTCATGGCACACCTAAGATCCTCTCACAGCAGCTGAAAATCTCTGCTCTAGAAGATTTTAGCTTCTTCCATGAACATTTCTTGGCCCGGGTGGTGGTGGCTCGTTGCTGTAAACCCCAGTACTCTGGGAGGCTAAGATGGGAGGATCACTTGAGCCCAGGAGTTCAAGATTAGCCAGAACAACATAGAGAGACCCCATCTTTACAAAAAATAGAAAACTTAGCCGGGCATGATGGTGCATGCCTGTAATCCCAGCTACTCAGGAGGACTGCTTGAGCCCAGGAGTCTGAGGTTGCAGTGAGTTATGATGATGCCACTGCCCTCTAGCCTGGGTGACAGAGCAAGACCTTGTCCTTTAAAAAAAAAAAAAAAGTCTGTTAACTTATCAGTCCTGATGATTCTATTTTGACTTTGAACCCTACCAACAGTTTTCTCTTGAAATAAAGTAAGAGATGAGCACTTTTAGGGAACAGTAATTTTTAAAGCATGCATGAATTCTGCATTCTCAGGCTTTGAAATCATCTTAGTGACTTGGTGTCAGCAATTTTTTTTTTAATTTTTATTACATCATAACTTTGTACACTGATGCATTTATGGGGTTCAGGATACTGCTTCAATATACGATGTGGAATGTTTACATTGAACCAAGTAACACATCCATCACAATTATATTCATTTCTTTATAGTTTTGAAATGTACCATTGCATCATGCACATTAGATGAGGTCCCCCCAGATACCCTCCCTTCTCCCACATCCCCCTCCCCTCCCCTCTCTCTCCTCTTCCCTTCTACTTTATGAACTAAAGTTATGTTTTGCCAATTGTATGATTGTGTAGGTATCAATATATTGATATATTAGAAGTATTGAGTACATTTGATAGTTTTTTTTCCATTCTTGGGATATTTTACTAAGTAGAATATGATGTTCCAACTCCATCCAGGTAAACATAAAAGATGTGAAGTCTCCGTCATCTTTTATGGCTGCATAGTATTCCATGGTGTACGCATACCACAATTTGTTAATCCATTCATGGGTTGATGGGCACTTGGGCTGTTTACCATGTCTTGGCTATTATGAATGGGGCTGCAATAAACATTCTGGGCACCAGCAATTTTTAAAAAGAATGAGGTAGGATAGGATGGGAAATGTCAGACTACATTGGAAATAGGAAGGGTTTTACTTCATAATCTGTTGTAGTTTTGTATAAAATCTGTGTGTATTTGTACTGGTCACTGGATAAAATGTTCTTATTGTAGATTATGGTCTGCGTTTGAAAAATACTGTGTTAGAACTGTAGTTAACACAGTATGTAGTATTCTTTTTAAATTACTCCTCTCTTTTTATGAGGAGTTACACTATGTTTTATGCCAGCCCTTTTTGTGGATCAGAACCATGAGAAACAAGTGCTGTATCTGGGTGTGTGTCACTGGGGGTAGGAATCTCTCTGCAGGAAACAGATGATCCTCTCGGATTTTAAATCTGAGTCACAGATTTTGGTAGAAGAATCACAGAACAGTTTTATTGTGAAATTTGCAGATTCGGGTAGAGAGAATCCTTTCTGGTCGGTTTTATGGGGAAAAATATCATACGTGCATTCTTGTCGGGAGGTGCAGACACAGAATGTAAATTAAAATTATAGAAGAAAGTTAAAGAGGCCAGGCACTGTGGCTCCTGCCTATAATCCTAGCACTCTGGGAGGCTGAGGCAGGAGGATCACTTGAGCTCAGGAGTTTGAGACCAGCCTGAGCAAGAGCCACACCCTGACTCTAGAAAAATTATCCAGTTGTGGTGGGCCACACCTGCAGTTCCAGCTACTGTGGAGGCTGAGGCAAGAGGATAGCTAGAACCCAGGAGTTTGAGGTTGCAGCGGACCTTGATGGTGCCACTACACTCTAGCCCAGGCTGCAAGTAAGACTCTGTCTCAAAAAGAAATAAAGAGAATGTGTGTGGGGGGGGGGGGGGGGGGAGGATGGGAGGGAGGAAAGCTGGTCAAAAACAGGAGAAAGAGGAGCACATCTCTGACAGCATAGGTCAGAAATTCTTTGTTTGTTTGTTTGTTTGTTTTGTTTGTTTTTTTGAGACAGAGTCTCACATTGTCACCCCTGGCAGAGTGCCATGACATCATAGCTCACAACAATCTCACCCTCAACTCAAATGGGCTTAAGTGATTCTCTTGCCTCAGGCTCCCGAGTAACTGGGGCTACAGGTGCCTCCCATAATGCCTGGTTATTTTTAGAGACAGGGTCTCGCTCCTGCTCAGGCTGAGCTCAAACTCTTGAGCTCAAGCAATCTACCCACGTCAGCCTCCCAGGATTACAGGCGTGAGCCACCTCACGGGCCTCAGAAATTCTTATTCATTCAAGGTCATGGGACAGTCTTTTGTCTGGTGCTGGCATCAGGGCAAGGAAACAGAGATGAATGTGACAGGCTCCCTGTTCTCACAAAACTGACTTCGTTATTCCAGGGTGGGGGGAGAGAACTCCGGTAAGCAAACATCTGCAAGATGGCACGAGTCGGAGACCACTGAGCCCAGAGGGCCGGCAGAGGTAGACACACCTGGCTCAGCCAGCAGAAGGGTGTTTTCACCCTTGGGACCCTGGCTTGTCCCCGCCAGGATCTTCTGCCCCCACAACACCCCAGTCCTCCCCACCAAGTTTGAAAACCTCAGGCCTTGTTGATACATGTTGTTTTGTGAGTTTGCTGAGATTGCTGTACAGTTATTCCCAGGATTTATAAGTAGCTCTCAGATGAAATTTTACAGTTCAGTTCGAATCTTTTGTATAATCATCATGCTCATGATTCAGCATAGGTTTTGCCTGTTACATTCATACTGAAAGGCTGGGTGGGTTTTTTTTTCCTTCCTTTTTTTTTTTTCCCTGTTGAAAGAATGCCAACAAGAATAAATTGAGTGGGGTGAGCCTTCATGGTTACCTTTTTTCTTCACTTAGGTATTTATAGTAAGACGATTAAATGTGCAGAAGCTGTTCGTTCTTTCCTTTCATACAAACCAGAGATACAGGAATTTACCAAGTGCCTGGGCGGTGGTTTGGTCTAACAAGGAGAGCATGGAGGTGGCGGGGGCCTGGCTGAGTTCTGGGAGGCTGCTGCTCAAAGTGGGGCCAGCCGGCGCCGGCAGCCGCCCTCCTGGTAAGGACTTGAGTTGGGGCTACGAGGTGGAAGCTTCTCCTGCAGGGCCTCAACCGGTGACTCTCGTCCATCGTTTCAGAGTTTCCCCCTGGGAACCCTTGCAAAAAGGCCTCCCCTTTTAACTCCTTACCCCCTGTTGGCCGTATCATTCCAACTTTAAAATTATATCTATAATTTGACCATGAACAATCTGTTGATGAGCACGGAATACAGGAAATTGTGAATATCCAGTAAAATCCAAGACATGTAGCTGCTTTATAAAATATGAGATTTAGGCCGGGTGCGGGGGCTCACACCTGTCGTGCTAGCACTTTGGGAGGCTAACCCAGAAGCATGACTTGAGGCCAGGAATTCTAGACCAGCCTGAGCAAGAGAGAGATGCCATCTCTAGAAATATAAAATTAGCTGGGTGGTGGCACATGCCTGTAGTTCCAGCTCCTGGGGAGGTTGAGGCAGGAGGATCACCTGAGCCCAAGAGTTTGAGGTTGCAGTGAGCCACGATGACGCCACTGCACTCTAGCCCAGGTGATAGAAGAAGACCCTGTCTCCCCCCAAAATTAACAAAATAAGAAATTTAATCATCTGGTTTAAGGGGCATCTGTGGCCTTGATTCACGTGCCTTACGTGGGCTTGCCCTCTGCCTGCTGAAAGGCTGTCTCGGAGTTATCAGAGTGGGCGCAGCTTACAGCTCAGATGTGAGTCACAGACCCTCTGGACTGCGCTGAATGAGCTGAAATCGCAGGTTACACACGTGTGCTGAGTGGGCAGTGTTGTGTCTGCCGCCTCCTGGCTATAAAAGGTCCCACCACCCGACACTCAGTTCACATGGCGTCTGTGTGTCTCCAAGTGGCCAGAACTTTCCTCCTAAGCTCGTTGTTCAGGAGTCCTCAAACTTTTTAAACAGGGGGCCAGTTCACTGTCCCCCAGACCTTTGGAGGGCCGGACTGTGGGCCCTGGGACGAGTTGGCTAAGCAGGACAGGCAGCGGCAGCAGAAACACCCAGTGGGCCGGATAAATGTCCTAGGCAGGGCATATGTGGCCCGCGGGCCATAGTTTGAGGATGCCTGTCATTGTATCAACCCTGTTGCTGGCACCATGAGAGTGGAAAAAAAATTGGTATAGATAAACACATATACTTATGTGCATTTTAAAAGGGTGTGTGGTTTCTTAGGATGCAAGAGGGGAAAATCGGTGAAAAGCAAAAATGCCCAAAGGGTCATCTTCCACCCTGATGCACCCAGTGCCTCCACTTCCCAAGTGTTTCTGGGGTTCTGTGGAACCAGCACCCAGCCTCTTACGGGGTCCCTGCAGGTAGGTGAGGCTTTTCCATGTCCTGGTGCACTAAGTTTCATCCATGCGCCTTCCAGCCTCTAAACTTCTACCCTTCTTCTGTATCTTCTCCTCTGCTAGTGTTCTGTCTTTGTGAGTTAAAGACCTTTGGTCTCTTTGTTGTCCCGTTAGTGGGGTGCACAAGCGATCCAGGGATTCAGGCGTTGTGCTCAGTCTGTCGTGTTTATTTGGCCGTCTCAGCACCTATTTTTAGAAATGAGCAGAACTCAGTCCAGGGACTGTCTGAGCCGCTGGCTTTGGCTTCTCCCACCTGCCTGGCCTCTCGGAGTCTCATCTCTCTCAACCTGGCTGATTTCTCTTCCTGGTCCAGCCCCCACCCCAAATTTAGGGGTCTTATGAAAATGCACCTGGCCTGGTCTCCATCATTTCCTTAAAAAAATAAATAAATAAATAAAAGATCTCACCCTCCCAGTTCCACCCAGACGCGTACTGTGCATATTACCCTTGCCCCTTAAGACCTCGTCTGTTATGTTATCTGACGGCGGAGCACAGGAACCATTGCCTTATCTCTGCCTTCTCAACAGTGCCTTGCATTTAGCAAATAAATAACAACAGTAATTGCTAATAAATAACAATGCTAATTGTCGCTACAAATTACAGAAATATGTTATGGCAGTTTTGAGTCTCAATCAGTCTTCCCAAATTACCTAGGAAAAAAGCACCCTCCGCCCAAACCCAGGAGCTCAGCACCTGGAGATCGTTACTAGCATGGAGGAGAGGAGGAAGGGGAGGGGGCCGGGGTGGAGGCAAAGCCATCTACCACGCTTTCTCCCTCCGTGAGGGATGAAAGGGAGGGAAATAAAATCTTAAGCCCATGTGCTTTAGTTTTCTGCCAGGCAAGTGTGACCCAGGGACTCAGCAATTAGAAGGAGTTTCA
Organism: Otolemur garnettii; assembly: GCF_000181295.1. Taxonomy (NCBI): domain Eukaryota; kingdom Metazoa; phylum Chordata; class Mammalia; order Primates; family Galagidae; genus Otolemur; species Otolemur garnettii. The sequence goes on from NW_003852414.1 coordinate 2,813,075, forward strand.
ACTGCTCACCTGTCTACCATGGTTCCTTGTGGATGAGGACAATCAGGTAATGCCTGTCTGGAATTGTCTGTGTCATCCTTTGTTCAGAATCCATGCCGGCTCCATTTCAGGCATCTGAAAATGAGTCCATTGCTGGGAAAACTACAGCCCACATGCTGAAGGGGACTCACCGGGAATGTAATATTTGCAGCCTCTCGCTGGGCGCGGTGGCTCATGCCTGTAACCCTAGCACTCTGGGAGGCCAAGGCAGGTGGATCGCTTGAGCTCAGGAGTTCAAGACCAGGCTGAGCAAGAGTGAAAACCTCTCTCTCCTAAAAACAGAAAAACTACCTGAGCATCATTGCAGGCACCTGTAATCCCAGCTACTCTGGAGGCTGAGGCAAGAGGACCACTAGAGCCCAAGAGTTTGAGCTTGCTGCGAGCTGTGATGATGCCATGGCACTCTACCCAAGGTGACAGAGTGAGACTCCATCTCAAAAAAAAAAAAAATTGCAGCCCCCCTTTTCACTGAAACTCCTTGAAAGGAGCATTTCACTCAGCCGTGTCCAACATGTATTATTATTTCACGTTTCTGTGAAGAGCCTTTTGGTGAAGCCTCACACTCTGTTTTCCCGGACAGTCCCCACCACAGAGCCCCCTGGCATTTCTGTGGCAAGTCTGTTTGTCAGAAAGCTCTAAGGGCTGTCTGTGCGAGGACATTAAACTACAATGAATTTATGTACGCATCTGCTCCATTACTGGAGAACAAGTTTTATCTCCTAATAAATTGATGTTTCTTTTTAGTGTCAACTAAAACCAAAATTTACACCCAAGGAAGTGAACCTTAACATTACATAATTACTTCAATGCCACTGGTGGTAAGAAAGGGAACTCACGGCCCTGATGCTAAAAAGGCGAGAGCAAGAGAAATGGTTTCCCCCCTCGCCGCCGTTAATTGTTTCTTGAAAGCGTAATTGCGCCAGGGCCTTAATTGAAATAGGAATGTAACTGTGCCCTTTGAAAGCAGATACTGTAAATAGTGTCATGGGTGGGTATGAGATACACCATCAGGGAAGAGACTAAAAGGCTTTATTTAAAGTTGAAGGGTAAAGAGGAAAAAAGAGGTTTGCTTGGGTGGTTCGTCTAGAGTTGCATTTCGATAATGGAATAGATGCTTAAAATTCTCCAGACTTTAATGAATATTTAAGCCATCTTTCCTGCAAGGCTTTGAATTCAACTGACTGCTAATAAAAGACACAGTTTGGACCATGGAATTACACAAATGTGACTTTCTTTTTAAGGGATCTGAATAGAGCCCAAGGCTAAATTTCCCCCTTATTTTTGTGTTTCACGTCCCTGGGATATGGCATTATTTTAGGGATGATGTGCCTTGAAGACTTCAGGTGGCTGATCCCAGGTGGAATGAATAAGAAATAGTATTGTGTTTTCTTTAAATTTGTCTTCTATACTGGAAGTTTAACAATTAAATTTAAATTGCACCTGAACTTTATGGCCACCCTGTCTGTGCACACACGTGTGTGAGAGAGAGCATCCATGCCTGCATAAGCCCTACACACAAATGAGAGAGATCTACCCTAATCCAAACACGGCACAGATCTAAACATTTCCCACTAGTTTCTATGCATCAGGAAGACTTCAGCAATAGAGGTTTAGCATGTAAGCCAGGCACGCGTAACCCTGGGCAGGAGCCTATACATGGGCACCACCCCAAGTCCACCCCTGCCTGGCTTATGACTTTGTGATGTCCCTGGATCTCAGTTTCCTCGTCAGTAAGTCAGAGTGTGGGTCTTAAAGATTGCAAAGCTGCCTCACACACCTGGCACGTTCTTTAATTCAGTCACCCGCTGCGCACTGTGTGATCAGCGCCCACATCTTTCCTCTGCCTCCCCCCGCCCCCCTGCTAGTCACAGGCAGTGCGTGCAGACAGGATCGCCAACAGTACAAGTACAGATCGGATATTGTTTTCTGCCAGTCCTGCCCATTATTGAATATTCCTTTTGAGAAAGCAAGCTTTAAAAAAAAAAAAATGGGATTTGAATAAAGTTTTAAATGCCGTGATAGAGATCAGCACTCACTCAACTGAACAACCTGTGATCACTTGGCTCCAGCACTTTGGAAGACAGTCCTGCCTCACAGAAGGCCGGTTTGATTAATGATGGATCACACGCGTGACTGTGGTCCCATAAGATTATAATACTGTACCTTTCTGCATTTACACACACAAATACTTACCGTTGCATTCCAGTTGCCTGCAGTCTTCAAAAGAGTGACATGCTATCCAGGTCTGTAACCTGTGAACAGTTTATACCCCTACCCTAGGAGTGTGGCAGGCTCGACCATCCGGGCCCCTGGATGTACACTTAACTCATGCATGTTGATTTCAATGATGAAATCACCTGTCGTGTTCACCTCTCCCCATCGTTAAGCAGTATGTGACCTGAGTTCTAAGTGGTAGGGAATAGTTTTTTTTAAGTCTCTGTTAGGTGACTGACTTTTCCAAAGGAAAATGAAGAGACCATGAAAAATCACGTAAAAACTACATCAGGTCTCCAGGGTCAATTTAAAGGGTGTAACTAGATGTCCCTCATCTACTTTAAGGAATGTGGTCTAAGTCCTCTGCGAAGCCATTCTAGGTTTTTAAAAAAAAGGGTCTGGGGGAAAGGGACAGACAGAAGTGTTACGATATTTAGTTATTAGTATATTTGTTTGTTTCATGCCAATTTTCTAAAAATTCCTTAGAACTCTACATACACATTTCACAGAATCTTGAGTTCTCTTGCCTCAGTAACACATAGGGTGTCTCTAATCCCGTCGTGTACTGGAAGTCTACTTGTACTATAAAAATTACTACAAGGATTTAGAGTTGTTATATCCTCACTTACTCAACCCATAGTTGCTATATCACAGAGCCAATTCTTTGGTCAGAAACGCAACCTCCAATTATAACATTGTTCCTACGGGGAAATCGGATCCACTTTATGGTGTGGTTTCATGGAACCCAGTGTGGTGAGAAGTAGAAGATGCCTGCATTTTTTATTTAATTTAAGCCTTTCGACTCTTTATAACATCAGTTACGACTTGGCAAGACTTGAACGATGTGTCTTGAGTTGAAGTCGTTGATGGATTGAATTTGAGTGTGGTCTCACAGCCCTTTCCCCGAATGCACACAAAATGGATAAAAAACGCACACGTCAGACTTCAGCCTTCGTTGGAAAATTGGGAGCCGCACATATACACATTGGTGCTTTCAGAGTGAGGATTTTTAAAAAAGTGTCATAAAAGGAAAGCTCTCTCTCTTCTGTGCAATGGCCAACAGGTTGGTCTTCCAAACACAGACTGAAGCCACAGTTATCGGCAACAAATCCTGGCTTTTCTCTTAAGAATTTAAAATCTTACTGTCCCTTTGTGCCCCTTCTTGTTGTTAATCAGACCATGTTACTCAGTGAAATCTTTAACTTAATGTTTAAGTTGCTACTCAGCGCCTACAGAGAATTATATTTCTACGTTATCAGAGGGGGAAAATGAAGTTGTTTTGTATTTTTTCCGGGGGGGCGGGTGTATTTAAGTATACTAAAGATGTCTAATCAGCTTTCTTTAAAAAAAAAAGTATCTCTTTCATAAGTAATATTTGCTGGGTCTTAGAAACTGCATTAACTGAAGATTCCACCTGCTAAAGGGATGCTGGAAAAATAGTGAACTGTTGCCTCAATGGAGAGGAGACAGCTTGTACTATTTCTTTTGTTCTTTTCATGAGAAGAGTTTAGCCAAATTACAGAAAGGACAAAGAATCTATTTGAGAGCAGATATTCATTCCACATCAAGGAAACAGGAAGGTTAATCTTAGAGACTTGGGCTTGGAAAGGATCATGGTGACGGTGACACGTCATCGCTGTCATATTTCGTTAATTTAAACACATTTTTAATTTACTTTAGAGCTTCTTGTAATTAGTGAAACTTTAGGGCTCGTGGAGGGAATTGGATTGACGGCCCCTAAGGACTCTATTCTTTCCACCTGCAGAGCGGGTACCGCCTGCCAGCAGCTCAGCTATCCCAAGCCATAGGCCCAGCCTGGAGGGAGCAGAGAATTGTGTGTTTGGGGGGCCCCCCAGCTGCTCCCCGCAATGAGGCTTTTACAGCACAGCCCCGCAAGTCACCTTGCATGCCGCTCTCAAACCTAGCACGTTTTTAATCCCATAGGATCTCCACTTCATGAGCAACCCCATCTTCCTTTGGGTTTTTCTATTGATATGATACAACCTCTTTGCAAAGTCAAAATAGTCCCCTCCTAAGCAGAGTGTTGGCTGGATTTAGGTCCCCAGACCCCATCACCGTCACCATGATCCTTTCCAAGCCCAAGTCTCTCAGATTAACCTTCCTGTTTCCTTGATGTGAAAGGAATCCCTGCTCACAAATAGATTCTTTGTCCTTTCTATAGTTTGGCTCGTCCCCTTGTCTATGTTCTCCCACTATGACTCAATCTGTTCTCATGGCTCAATTACCTGTATACAAAGTCTGACAATTTAGTTTGTGAACTCATTATGGAAAAATGTGCTACATACCTCACTGCTGAATATCGCTGTGGTCACCTTGGATGTATTCCCCTGGGGAAGCTAAGCACCAATGCTAGCACCTAGACCCCATCTCCAAGCAATTCTGGAACTCTTTTTTTTTTTTTTTTTCTCCTGGACTGGCCAATTAGAGCTGTGTTGTATTACCCTAGATGTCCTCAAAATGTCTTCCTTTCCTGTACCCTTTACCTTCTGGTAAAGGAAAAAGTTCACTGAGCCAGATCCAGGTGAATAGAGAGGGTGTTGCTCTACTGTTATTTGTTTACTGGTTAAACACTCTCACAGAGAGTGTCGTGTGAGCAGGTGCATTGTTGTGGTGCAAGAGCCATGAGTTTTTGGCCAAGATTTTCAGTTAAGATTTTCCTGTTTTGGCTTGGAGCCTGTGGCTCAAACAGCTAAGATGCCAGCCACATACACCTAAGGTGGCGGGTTCGAATCCAGCCCGGACCCGCCAAGCAACAATGATAGCTGCAACCAAAAAAAAAACAGCCAGGCATTGTGGCGGGTACCTATAGTCCCAGCTACTTGAGAGGCTGAGACAGAAGACTCGCTTGAGCCCAGGAGTTGGAGGTTGCTGTGAGCTGTGATGCCACAGCACTCTACCCAGGGTGACAGGTTGAGGCTCTGTCTCAAAAAAAAAAAGATTTTCCTGTTTCCCTATTGACATTTACTTGGTCTGCTGTGCTTCTCACAGTCTGCCGACAATTTTGATGCACAATTCAGTGAATATTTAGTGTTTTCATCAGTTCTGCTTGCTACTGGCTGCCTTGATCTCTGTTTATCAGTGACATTTTCTCTCTCCTCAGAAAAGCATTTAATCCATTCGTACACTACTGTTCTCCTTACAGAACTATCCTCATAAACTTGGACTAATGTAGCTCTGATTTCACTTGTACTCTTGCCAGGGTTAACGAGAAATTTACGAATGTTTGTTCGTTGCTGTAATCAAGCTCTGACACTGTCCTGACAGCACACAGAAACAGGGAGCAGCAGTAATGAATGCAGCTCAGCAGGGCACCACCACACATTGACATGAACACAGCTCCGAGACACTGACGTGCCAGTCTCAGGACCCTACTGAGTTGTTTGTACAGTGCTGCCAGTTTAAGCACAGGGTGGCAAATTCAGGAACTTTATCATTTGGCCTCGCAGACGTCGATGGCCATGAACACTATATCTTCAGTTTCACCTCCCTCCTGAGTTGGAGTCTTGGATTTATTTATAACAACCCACTCTGTGTCTCTACCTAGAGGTCATTTTTTATTATTTATTGAGTGATTATGCAGTTCTGTGCTCGGCACTGGATTAGATGCTTACATAGACCTCATCTCATATTATTTGTGTATGCATGAAGCCAAATGCAGGGTGGCCATGAAGTTCGTGAGCAGTTTAAATAGTTGTTAACTATTTAAATTACTCACGTACCTATTTATTAATTTAAATAATCTTCTGATTATTTCTATCAGAAGAATCAAGTATTCAAAATAGGAAAAGAAACTCATTCTCCAGAAGTATGTATGAATTATGACCATCTCAGTTCTAAACATTATTTGAAGCAGCTTTGAATAATAACTACCGATATTAAAATGGAGTTTAAAAGGACAGAAACATGATAAAAATATCTGACAAAATTGGTAGGGGCAAGTAATCAGAATTGATTTAAATTTATTTATTATAAATTTATATTTATATTTATTTATTAATTTACTCATTACATTTATCTCAGAGTTCCCTAGCAGCCCAGGCAAAAAGGACAACATGAAATACATCATCTGTGATAGAAGGAAACAGGTGCGTTCATCTGAAGAATTCTTTGACTAGCATTAAACTCTGGGAGGATTTTTAACATATACACTTGTAAAGGAAAATTCTGCAACAAAGTAACCACTATCAAACGGAGGGTTCTGCAAGGTTCATGAATTTTCTTGTGATCAATTCTTTGTGTGAGGAACGGAAATAGATGAGATCGTCTCCAGCAGCACTTTCTCTGGCAATCATTTTAGAAGTCACATGTTCACATAATATATTTTATACTTTATAGAAGGAAAAGTATATGAGGTAACAGTTTTGAATATGGAGTTGCAAAAAATACGGAAATGTTTACATGATGGCCAAAGGTGAAGAGTTATCATTATACCATAGTGATATTTTCCTGGGAATTTAAGCTAATAGAATCTAGAGGTACGCAGCTGAGTCCATGTTCTTGGTCTCCTTGTGAATAGTAGAGTGTCCATAGAGAATTCTGTAAATGCCAGAAGGAAGGAAAGACAGCCAGGAAAGGGAGGAGTCTGTTCCACACCCCTCTTGGGATAACCAGATGACTTCCACCTAACACTGAAAAATCCATTTCAGATTCTCTCTTTATTCTGTCATTTATTTTTTTTTAAAAATGCTCAAACTATCATCAAGTACTTTGATCACTGTTCTTAATGATGTTGATTTTTATCAATACCGTACATATGCTCACCATTTACGACAATTTTTAAGTTTCATAGTTTTCATGATTAAAATCTCTGATATCAAGGTGCTTCTTATAACCCATGTCATTTCAATTAGCAGCATTTTCTCTCTCTGTCTTAAAGGTTCATGAAATACGTCATCATCCATGGTTTCTTAAATTGAATAATTTTAAAAATTTATGAATTTGTCCTACGGTTTTGAAACACAATAAAACCCAGACCATCGTCATTAGCAAAAAACCAAAATAAACTAGATTCTGGCAACAAGGAGATGATTCATTCTCTGAGGTTTTTCACATGTTCAGGAGATTGTAGGGTTTGACTTATAAAAGAATTTTTTTTTTTTTTTGGAAAGATGGAGAATCGACACCTTAACCAAATTCCTATTATAATAAACGTTAAAACTAGATGGAAACATTGCTTCGAGTCTCATATTAAGTGTCATAGAAATTTGTGTTTATCAAAAAATATCTTCAAGCTTATTAAATGTTCCAATTGCACGTGGTGTCATTCCCCATCTGGTCCATGGGCTTTCATACGTCCTCAAAAAGTTCTCTAGATAACATGGTGCCAAGACGGAGAGATGGCATTTTAATGTCAAAACAAAATAACGCAGCAGCAACCTATAGAAACAATGTCGCAGTGACAAAAAACGAAATGTCAGCCGGAGGTCTATTGTAACATAATGTCAAAACAAAATGTCAGCCAGAATCCACGGAGGCGCTATTATGATATCAAAATGAAACAATATCCGCGCCAGTCTATAGGGACTGTTACGATATGAAAAAAAGACAAAACAAAACGGTATCTGTAGAGGCCCGTGACTTCTGAGTCTGACTGTAGCGTCATGTCAGGTGGTTGGCTTGCAAACAGCGGGTCACGTTTCAGTATATATTCTGTAAATCTTTTCTTCTGCAACACAAGAAAAATTCCAAAGGGGTTCTTTAATATAAGTGATGGGGCTAGAAAATTGCTTATATTTATATCTAAATCTACGCCTCTGCCTCTATTTATATCGCTGTCTTTGTCAGTCTCTGTGTTCGTTCTGGGCTTCGGATGCTACTGAACACGTAATGAGTTCCATTTGGTCTTGGCTTCGGTTCCCCACACACCAGTACTTGGACATCAGTTGAAAGGATAAAATACAGGAAAGGCAGTGTTACAATCTGCTTGTAAAGGATCATGCTGAGTTTTAACAGATGCTCTGCTCCATTCTTTTCCCCTGTGTCCTCAGGTAGAAGTTGGCACTGTCCCTTCCTTACTGAACCTTCAGCTATCAAGGCTGGTTCTCAGATGTGCCCCTGAATTCCTGTGACCTTTGGCCTTTCTACTCATGACTCAGTAGCACCTGGGCTGTGACTCTGTTTTCTCAGCCCTTTCTTATGAATTGAAAGTGCAAAAATTCTGTGTATAAACAGAAAAGCCAATCTTCATTAAAATCTATGATCATGTTAAATTGGGAATTTTTTTCAAAAGAAAATGTAGTGAATTGTCAAATCAAAGTGGATATTATCTTAAGACAAATAGAAATGTATCTATTTTGGACACAGAGAAGTGGAGATTTTTCTATGTATATCAACTTATAAAGGTCAGTCGGTTTTCATCCCATTCTAAAAACTTGTGCTTGCAAATCAATATTGATTTAGTTTTGGCTTAGAAGTTTGAAAATCTCTAACGTTGGGAAGAGAAAAAGTCAAACTAGAGAAAAACAAATCTCTGCCATGAATACTTTGCCCACAAAAAAAGATTTATTTTTCTCATTTTAATCAGCTACAGTAGGATTTTAAAATCTGCGTAGTCAGAATACAGTAAGGTCTCAATTCACTGGAAACGAGGCAAGCCCATACTTAGCCAGTACCTTTGCAGATTTCACTTTTAGGAGCCAGAGGTAGATCGTATAAAAGCGCTGCTATTGGAAGCTGAAAAATAAGAGATTTGGAGCAACGTCCTCTAGTCATCAGAATAAAATTCATCTCCATGTCTTCCTTTTTTCTACTTGGAGTACTCAGGAATGAGAAATGATGGTCGTGAAAAATCTCACCAGGTTTTTTGAAAAGCTAAATAACACCCATTCCTTCTGTTCAAGATGGAACAGACCTTTATTACTTTCTAGAAGGATTTTCAAACACAAGATTTGAAACAAACACAAAGGGATCTTGGTAAACCATTGGTTAATCAGATTACCAACTGGGTCTTGTAAGATTATGATTACTGAGAATCTTACGTTGAGTTCAGTTGACTTGTATCAGCTCACATGTCTTAACCACAAAACTATGACATCCTCCAGAAAACTGGCATCATCTTTGTGTGTGGTGGGGATTTGCAGAAGCCCAGAATTGTGTTCTCAAAGCAGACTTGTGTAGCCATGGTAAGACCACACTGTGGGGGAAATTGTGAAATATTCCTTACCATAAGCACCAGGGGAATAATGTTAAGTAATCAGAAAAGGAGCTGGCTACTCTTCGGCAGGAGAATGAAGAGCGAAGGCCAGCAGATATTGAAACAGGGGATTAAAAATTACATGTCACTGTCACCACACTGAGCAGTGGGAATAAACCTGTGTAATCAACATCTGAAACCAAACTGTGAATTTCCTCACATGTTAAAGAAAGGGAAACTATTTTGAGTGTGTGGGCTTGGGAGAAAAAGTTTAGAGGACTTGGCTAAATCTTAAAAATAGTACTTATATTTGGAGCTTTGTAGATTATAAATGTAATGCCTTAAAATTTAGTCCCCAAGTTAACTATGTATGTAATAAGAGTAATACAGAAATTATGGCTTATTGGGGAACAGTGGACATAGCCTGGTATTATAACCATCTGTTATCATTTTGGAATGTTTACATCCATGTTTTTCATATGCTTAAAAAGGAATAACTTGAGTTTCCACATACAAGTTTTGTTCTCAAAAAGATCTTTGATCTATTTGAAAATAATTCAGAATTATGGAGAACACAAATGAGAAACTCCAGTTTTAACACAGAGAATAAAGACATTTCTTCTTCTTTTCCTCTTGAAAACCACTTTAAAACAACAAAAAGTAAGAAACAGAAATATTAACTCTTTTTTTTTAATGAAAATGGATATATCTCTTTATTCTATGATGATAGGATGACACCAGAATGTAAAGAACTACGTTTATGCACACCAGGACAAAGATGGTTTTGTTTACTAAAGAAACTGGATTGCTCAAGAAAAAGAACCCTTGTACACTGATTTGAGAATTTCCAATCAAAAAAGAGGCTGTCACTCAGCCTTCCTGTCCACCATGCCTTAAGCCCCACTGAAGCACACAGTGACTAATGTGGTTTCTAATGTTCCACTTTTAACAGAAAAGGACAGACAGGTGTATCAAACATTTGAGGAAAGCCTTGGTTAGAAGACCTCAAAACAACAACTTTTTTTTTTTTAAAAGAACTTGGAAGGAACATAAGATACAGGAAGAAGAGAAAAATATTAAAGAATTGTAAAGAACACCCACCATGAAATAAGATACTACACTCACCAGATATGAATAGGAAGCTATTGCAAAGGATTATGGAGAACATAAGAATAAACTCTTGAAAAATAATAAGTGCAATATCAGTATTAAAAAAATACAATAGAAGGCTTGGTAGGTAAGGTTGAGAAATTCCCCAGGAAATGAAATATGAGATTTAAGACAAAGCAATATAGCAGGAAAGAGAGGGGAAGAGAGTCAAAAGTTCATTCCGAGAGATTCAGTGTAAAACTAATTAATATACTTTCTAGAAAAAGAACAGAGGGCGGCACCTGTGGCTCAAAAGGGTAGGGCACCAGCCCCATATGCCAGAGGTGGCAGGTTCAAACCCAGCCCCAGCCAAAAAAAAAAAAAAAGAAGAAAAAGAAAAAAAGAGAGAACGAGGAGAATGATGGAGAGATTATTAGAGAAATAAATGACACAAAAAGTTTTACCAGAACTGATCATTGTATCATGCCCAGAAAAATCAATTTTTAAAAGAAGACAGCATTATGACATTATAGAATACCATAAAGAGAAGACCCTGTTTTCTTTTTTCTTTTTTAAGTGATACCATAAAGTATTGGGAATGAGAATATTATCAAATTTCTCTACTGTAACATTGTAGGCTAGAAAATATTGGAGCAACACCTTCAAATATTAAAGGGTAATGAGTTTTTCCCTACAATTTCATACCTAGCTCAACTGTCAATGAATGGTCAATGTAGAATAAATATATTTAAAGCATGCAAATACACAAAATATTTTACTTCTAATATACCCCCTTTTAGAAAGCTACAGAATATGTGCTCTCACACACCCTTCAGGATTTCTGCTGTTCAGCAACCTAGGGAGCAGCTGGTCCAGATTGGGGAATGTGGTAAGAGCTCTTGAGGTTAGAGGCCTCCTAAAAAAAAGTCAAGATTGATCTTGTGGAAATTTCTATTAAGAGGCTGCATAGTGTGGAAAAAATTAGAGACAGGCTCAAAGAAAAATCAAGAATGTCACAGAAGGAAAATAATGGAATCCCACTGGAATTTGCAGTGAACTGTATTTATTTAAAGTAAATACTGAAAAATCATTTTCAGCTAAGTTGTGCAGTAACTATTTTGGGAAGATGGGGAAGATAGGAACTGAGAGGGAGAATGGGGATTGCAGCGTAAGAAAGCTAATGCTTCCCCTCCCTTCTCTGGAAGTCAATAAATACAGGTTTGACATTGATGAATCCAGGAGATAGCATAATATAAACCTATTCTTCAGAAATATGTAAATACCAAAGGAATTTGGTTAGATGTAGATTATTGTTAAATCCCTAGCTTTCATTTGTGTACTGGATTCATATTGATGTTCATAATTTACATTTAACAGTATCAAATACAGTATGAAAATGAAATTTCAAATATTGTTTATTATTAAGTTAAAAAAATTAGTATAAGTTGTCTGTTATCAAAATTTCATTTCACCAATGAAATTTTGTAGAAATTTTCTGATGGTGCCTGTGGCTTAGTGAATAGGGCACTGGCCCCATATACCAAGGTGGCAGGTTCAAACCTGGCCCAGCCAAATTGCAACAAAGAAATAGCTGGGCGTTGTGGTGGGCGCCTGTAGTCCCAGCTACCAGGGAGGCTGAGGCAAGAGAATCACCTAAGCCCAAGATGCTGGAGATTGCTGTGAGCTGTGACACCATAGCACTCTACAGAGAGTGACAAACTAAGATTCTGTCTCTTAAAAAAAAAAAAAGAAATTTTGTAGAAATTTTCAACTAAATGAAAGAAAGTGAGCCATGTAAGAATTATCAGCAAGAGTGGATCACAAACCAGAAATTGTGATCCATCCATACTGGAGTTAAAAATGAAACATCACAGGAAACAACTAAATATCCTAAAAGTCTTTCATGGGATTGGGTGGTCAGCAAGATGAGATGTGATAAAGCAAGAGATTCTTTCAAACCTTTAGCATTTTAACATATAAATGGTATGCATGTACCGTAAGTGTTACTTTGAGAAAATGTAACATACACAAGAATGATGCAAGCCATGTTATAGTATCAAAAAATCCAAAGCAACATGGTCACACTGTTTCTGCTTTCCTCATCTAATAATTTATCTAAAGTTGGAAAGTTAAATTGATTGATGGTTCTATTTCATTTATTTCATCTCTCCAGACAGCTAATGTATAAGTTCAGACACGGCCAAATCATGAATTAGAATGAAAGCCCAGAAAATTATTAACTAAAAATTACGCAATGAATCAAGGGCATAAAATAAATGGAAATTTGAGAAATCAAGAATATTTTACTGATCTTTAAATTGTTTAATAATCAATAATAACAGCCCTTTATTTGGGTATAGCCAATGGTTTTCGTTTTTTTAGGAAACTAGTTAATAAATGTTTGTTTCACTACTTTTATTTTTGTTCTCAAAGATGTCTCAGAGCTAACCTCTTACGGGATTTAAAGACAATCTCCTTTACATTGCTTTCTATTTTGAGAAATTGCAGGAAAACCTATAGGGTGTAGCCATGATTTAGAGTTCAGTACCGAGTTGCATTGGTATTTTTTTCTTTAAGAAAAAACAAACAAACCATAGTTTAGTTTTGTGTAGCGTTTTGCAATTATGTTGTCATTGAAGACAGAATGCAAAAACAAAGAAAATGTTAGCCGTGGATTCTGTGTAATCATTTTGTGATTAAAGAATTAAAATAATGGTTCTATAATTAGTTCCTAGGCTTGTATGATAAAAACCTCCCTAATATGAAAGAGAACATGACAATCATTTTATTTTGTCATCAAACGCCATCGGGTTTTGTAGTTTAATTTCCGTTCCCTATTCTTATTTCCAATGTTTACTCTTTTTATTAAAAAAGTACATTTTTAGTAAAAAATTATCCGAATTTTTTTTATTTACAATTTTAATGCGTTCCCGATTTTCACTCTTCTTTTAGTTTCTCAAAAGTTTTCACCTATAAAATTCCATTTGCTGGTTACTCAGATGCTTAAACATATATTTTAGTTTGAGACACAGACTTGAATGGGGCACCCCAACTGGCTAATCTTTGCATCTCCAGCGATTTTCTGGAATGAATAAAAATATAATTCGTCAACTTTCTTCAACTCTCTAACCAATTAAAATACCTAACATATCCTTGCCATTTATTAGAGAATTCCAGAAAAATCACACAATCTGCGAAAAGTCAGTGCACTTTGGAAGTTCACCCCAAGTTCCAGCCTCTTACACTGTGCAGGGAAAAATGACAGATGTGGTTTCTTGCAGGCAATAACATTTTTATTTTCTAAAAATGTGTTTAAATTCCTTGCTATACCTGGAAGACATTCTCTCTCCTGTCATTGACTTACTTAAAGCTGTGCAGAGTTGCCTGCTGGGGAGTCAGGAGCTACCAGAGGCACAGAACCCTGCCTCCGCCCCGTGCCCTGTCCCTCCCAGGGACCCTGGGACGTGGAATCTGGTCCTTTCTGCCACCTCTGAGGTTTGGGGGTCTAGCACACATATACTCTCACAGTATTATTCACAGGCCATTTGTTTAAAAGGTTTTATTAGAACATGTTTCCTTCCACAAAAACTTGATAATTAGCTTTCTGTTGATAATTTTTAAAAACCTGCTAAGTGACATTACTTTTGTGCCGACGTGGGAGCAAGTGGCTCATTGGAGGCCTGGTGGCAGTCGGTGTAGCAATCCATTTTAGTAGAAACCAGCTTGGGTGATTTCTGCAACACGAGTCAGGAACAGCTACCCGTGGGGCTTTTGTGCGTGTGTGTGTGTGTTTATTGTCAGGTCTTGAAATTATGGATGCCTGTGCACGTGCGTGCCCTCGGTAGCCGGAGGAATTCCCTTCAAAAAGTAAAACTAAATTTTTCTCCCTCCCGCCTGAGCCCAGTGACAGGCTAATAAGGAAGAGTGATGATAGTAATAAAATGGGGCGAGGGGTACCTTCCTGGGATTTTGTCGCTTATAAAGTAGTAGGCCTGTTTGTTACCCACCGGCGGCTGCGGAGGGACCCTGTGGAAGAGTGAGTCCCGGGGCTTTCTGATGGGGAGGTGACCTCCCTGCTATCGTAACGCATCCAGAGATCTGGAACTATCACATCAGAAGCCCACGCGGGATTAACAGCTCTGGCGACCACCTTTTTAACCTAGAGAACGTCGCTGGATGTTTTTAATTTGTTATGATTCATTATACTGAAACTGGCATAAAATGGACGACAAATCACGGGTGTCAGAATCTGGAAATGAATTTTATCAGCTGAGCGAAGTGGGTGCCTTTGGGATTTGCATACGTTTCTCATAATTCTTTTTATATTACAGATGATGAGTGAAACTGTGAAAATAAACTGAAAATGACATGATATTTCCTAAGTAGCTAATTTCACATGTACACATAGACACAGATAAATATAGCCACTTAGGCTGAGTTGAGAGTTTCTCTGTCATTCAAGGTGATTTTTACAGAACCACAGAAATATTTATCTAAAAACCTCAAAAGTCAACATGAAGACCATTTTTTCCATATCATAACTGTCTGTGAATATCTTTAGAAAAAAATGCAAACATTATAACAAAGTATTTACCAACTCTGCTTTTTTTTTTTTTTTTTTTTTTTGCAGTTTTTGGCTAGGACTGGGTTTGAACCCACCACCTCCAGTATATGGGGCCAGTGCCCTACTCACTGAGCTATAGGTGCTGAACCTATAAAGGGTGTTTTTTGTTGTTTTTGTTTTTGTTTGTTTGGTTGTTTTTTTGCAATTTTTGGCCGGGGCCAGGTTTGAACCCGTCACCTCCAGTATATGGGGCCAGCGCCCTACTCCTTTGAGCCACAAGCACCACCCTAACTCTACTTTTTTTTTTCAATGTCCAAATTCGGAAGAGGGAACTCAGGATTTCCGGACCAGTATAAAAGTGCTCAGATTGAAGAAAGAGCTGTCCCAAATTTCAGATGTTATAAATACCTTCCAGCATCACACACACACACACACACACACAAGCTGCCCTCGTTAGGAGCTAACTTTGCATGCATAATTAATTTGGGCACCACATTCCTGCTTCACATCCCGAAGAGAAATTGAATTCAGGTGTTTGCTGAACATATGGAGGCTGTACTGTGAATTTATGACCTGAGGTTTGAGTGTCAAACCCCAAGATACTGGCTGATAAAACTTAATGAAGCTTGTGCAGAGGAGCTATTTTTATTTGTAGTTTGGTAATTGATACATTTCTGGGTTTTACCCTCCCCTTCCCTCCCCCACTCCCCCTGCCATTTCTCATAAATTGTGCAGCCGGAGAGACAGAGCCAGCTTGATCGATCGCTTACCTAATTTGAAAGTTCAGAGTTTGCTTTTCCCTGGCATTTTCCTCTGTTCTTTCCCTCCCCTTTTAATTCAGCACGTTCCGCGTCTTCACCTGTACAGGTGATACAAGTTAACAGGAGGCAAACCGTCTGCTTTGAACAGGCATCATGGGAGGAAGTGTTTCTTCCCCCTAAGAGAAGCGAAAGCTTTCACAGAGGTCTGACCCCACTTTACTTTCTTTTAAGAAAGCAAAAATGGGTGGCACATTCTAGCTTGCCATTAAAATCTAGGCAACACATTCATTGCCATCTAAAGATTTTTTCTCCCCAGGAATAAAAGCCCCTTCAAGGGACAGGAACCCAGTCCACACAGCCTAACCATCTCTCCCTGTTTCACTGTTGATACTTCAATTTTTACCAAGAAGCCTGCTTTGAGTACCAGGAGGAGGAGGCGGGGGGTGCGGGGGCACCTCAAATGACAAGCATTCCATTTTAACATACAGGGTGTAATGGGTTTAATGAGAAACCTGTGTTTGCTCACTAATTTACAGCAATTAAGAACTCAGTTCTGACATCTGTAGATTAAAACTATTTATCAGCAGATCAGGAATATGTTACAGAATCGCTAATCAGTATAGAAAAACAGCTGAGTGGGAAGAAGGTTGTTTACCTGCACTCTCTCGAACGGCGGCGGTTCCCGGTACTCTGCATCCTAGGGTCCCGTTTTAGTTCAGTGACATTTCCTCCCCCCTCCCGCCCCACGCTTTAGTCATCCCTGTTCAAGAACTTGTTTGTATCCACTTTATCATGCTGACAATCTGTCGGTTTTGAAAGGATTACAACTCTGTACAACCACGCGTGACATCACAGTAAGACATTGCTTAATGATCTGAGACGCTGGTGGTCATTGCCGGCTGCCTGTTACCAAGGCTGGGTGACAGATCTACCCACATCTGCTGCCCCCAGAGTCCCTTGTCTGCCTGCTCCAGTCCTGGTGTCTACTTTAAGCGACCTCCGTGAGATAGCTGAATTTGTGACTCGCCGTTGGTACAAATAAAGGGACTCACAGTTTTTCCTTTTCCAGGAAGGCAAAGAAGAATTAGTAATTCTTGGAGGGTGGGATTTTACATAATGGGCTGCATCCTTCATCCTTCCATCTGTCTAGCCGTGAAGGAAGTCAGCAAAGAGATAACATTTAACTAACTAAGGGAATGAAATACAGGAACCCCCTGTGAAGGCGGAGTTGTTACCTAAGGACCTCATCCAAGCTTGGAAAAGTTGGGCTTCTGGAAAACAGGATCTCTGGATGTAAGTGAATTGAGTGTTGGAGGCTGTAACCTACTGTCTTCTGTTTCGGTGTGCTGGAGTGCAGACCACAGTGATGTTTCAGAAGTCATTGGACTTTGAATGCTGGAGGGGGGAAGAACAGAGTTCCTTAAGCAGAGAACTTGGCCATTAGTGGAACTGTAGCACACATCTTTCCCCCCCGGGGTGTGTGCATGAGATACCTGTTGGAGTAATGAGACTACGTCCATAGAAAAAAAATGTTTTGAAAAGTACTTTCTTTTGAGTGCTACTCCAAAACTTTTTTGAGTAGCAATACTTTTTTGGGTAGTGTGACAATGTATTATTTCCAGGACCTCCAGTATAATTGGGGGGGTTGACATTTTTGTATTTGTTTTCACTGGGATAAAGAATAAGATCCCTTTTGCATCCCTAGTAATTAGAGGCCAAGTGCAGATGTGAAATTCACTAGCATTTGGAGTAGAATTTTGTCCTTAGGCCAAAAAGTAAACGGTTAGGGTTGAGAAATAGACAGCAAAAATGAAACGGCCAAACACTGAAGCTGATCTGGTTGACAAAAATCTTTACACCCGTTCTTTTGTAAATTGGGAGTTTGAGGGGCATCTGTTAAGTCCTTGATGGTTGGCAAACTGAAGTCAATGAGATTTTAACCAGGACTATCTCCTTGTGACTTGGAGACTTTGACCCAGATCCCAGCAGGTCATCAGCCTCTGCCAGAAGGAGAAACTGGGAATGAGCCCTTGAGTTCAGTTTACCGAATCACCTGGTTAGCAGATATATCTTCACCACATTGCAGGAAACCACCCACATTCAGCCTTGGTCTCACCAGGCTGATTTTCAGAGGCCACAGAGCCTGAGTAGGGAATTGTGGGTGCAGTAATGGTAAAAAAGAGTCACCCTAAGCCATTGGATAGATTTCCATGTTTCAACGGAAAGAACGTTCGATCGGTTTCCCGTTTTAAGACCTGGCAATGAGCATTTTTCAGTGACATCATCTGCAGCAGCATGGACTTGGTGCAGCTTTTCTCAGAGACCAGAACTTGGCAGTGACTAACCCTGCGAGTGATGTGGGTAAAACTCAATCGTACAATGCAGTGCTTGTCTTTTATTCTGTCCTCCTAACCAACCTGCTTTTGCAGCAGGCAATGTTTCTTTGGTTCCAATCGTGGGCAGGGACTATGTGCTTTGAGGCTCTTTATTTCATCGACTTTAGAAGTATTTAAAGCCCCCATGGCACTGTTTAAGATGATGTGGTGATGGTGGTGGTGAGTTGTAAGCAGGAAGGTTTAGAGAGTTTATTGCTGTAACGTTGTTGCTTAACAAAGCACCTAAAAACACAATGGTGTCAAATAACAAGCATCTATGGTTCCGTGCCTCTGTTGACAGGCGGGGGATTGGCTGATTTAGGCTGGGCTCTGTGGGGGTTGACTTTAAGCAGCAGGTTGGGTCCAGATCTGTTGCACTTGTCTCTTTGGCTGTGGGGTAGAAATCAGGAGCACGGGAGAGCAAGCCCACCCCACAGTCAGAACTCCTGCCTCATAGCCAGTGACAGCCTACCAGTCAAAGTAAGTCACATGGCCAAGGCCGACATCCATTCAATGGGCTGTTACGTTTCCTTTGGCTAGGCAACAAATTAACACAAACTTAGCTTAAAACATTACACAGTTATTACGTTGCAGTTTCTGTGGGCCTGGAGTCCAGGCATGAGTCAGCTGGGTCCTCTTCTCAAGGTGACTTCGGCTAGGCTAGGTTCTCCACTAAAGAAATACCAGCTTCCTAGCATTCTGTCCCATGCAACTGTGAGATTCATGACACTTTGATTTTTCACCCTGTCCTTACGTAGTCACATAAATGTAGTTACAGACATTTCTCAACTATTTCCGCATTTCCCTGGTTAGAAGCCAGTGTGGGGGACTGTCCACACTTAAGGTTAGGGGATCGCCAAAGGTGTGACTACCACGAGGCCACCTTAAGACTGTCGATCACAAATATTTGCTGAGCAATTGACTGTGCCCCAGGCAAGTGAACACACAAGTTAGACACATGGTAAATGGCTGTGGTGAAGGCAAAAACGCATACAGGCTCTGGAAGACACTGTCAGACAGTATTGGGGTCGGAGGACAGTTACAGATGGCTTGGGAGGGAGCAATGAATGTCAGCAACGCCTTCGAGAAAGTGGAATCTGATTTTTTTTTTGCAATTTAGAAAAATGGAAACCAAAGAAGAAAAGAGTATTGAAGAAAGAAAAAGACGAGAAAATTTATCTTCCTACCCTCTCTGGCAGACTCTTTTTTCTTTCACCAGAGTTTATAATCATCTCTCCCTTCTGAGCAACAGGCAGAGCCTGCCACCATTCATCCCCCCGTCCTCTGCCCCCCTTCTCTCTTCCTTTTTCCTTTTTTTTTTTTTTCCTTTTTTCTCTGGAAAAAAAAATCATGTACACTAAGCTGGTACCTCCTTATTTAAGAAAATGAGTGATTAATTTTCTCTTCCATTGAATTCTGGATCTTAAAGCTAATCTCTTCCAGGCTTCTCGATTTCTTTTGCATAATTAAAAATGCAAATGTTCAAGTATTTTTAATCCATAAAGAATTAATCAGTCACATCACAAAGTCCTCTCTCCCTCAGCACTCGCTCCTCTGAAAAGATAGGTCGGCCCTCAAGCCCGCGAGGAAGAAGTCGTATACCCAGGTTCGAGTTTGGACAGTTCCGAAGGAGCAGACAATTTAAGGGAGAGAAGCTGCCGGGAAAGATACCCAGTTGTGAATTTTTGTTTTTTTTAAATTTGTTTCTCGGGACTTTTACTAGGTGCCTTATCTTGGTGCAGGAAAAGTAAATGACTTTGGGAAGTGACATAAAAGGGACAGGACGCTCAGAATACAAAGTAGGGGCTGCACGCTAGCTGCCAACAGACCTATTTTGGAGAATTTTGGAATTAAAGTAAGTTACAATATTACATTGCGGGGGGCCAGGCAAGAAACTGTATTTCTGAATTCTCTTAAAAGCAAGCGGTACGAGGCCTGCGTCCCTTCTGGCCAACAATCTACCGTAACCAAGGGCCCTACTCTGTCCACCAAGGCTCTTGACACTCTGTGTGTCACAGAACGTACATGGGCTCTTCTAGAGCAGGGGAGTCGCCTTGGTCCTTAGTTAATTGCTGTGTAGGCATTAGGATTTGCCCAAGTCTGAAGCCAGCATTTATAGGGTGACCAGATTTTAACATATGTAAGGCGGGACAACATGGCCGGGGGCAGAGCGGGGGCGGGGGACGGGGCAGGGCAGGGCCTGACAACAATGCAAACTTTGATAAGCAGCTCTCCGTAATCACTTCTCAGCAATTATTTATCACAGTTTAACATTATAAAATTAACAAAAATAATATAAAACTCATATTCTGGCGAAATAGCCATATGGCGGCCGAAGACCGTATATTCTCTTCTTGTTCTCCAGCCCGTTCGTGCATTCGTTCCAAAAATCGGGACTTTTTTAAAACGCGGCGGGACACAGGACAAATTGTTGAAAATTGAACCTGTCCTGCCAAAATCGGGACATCTGGTCACCCTAAGCACGCATTGTCTTCACCGTGCTGAACGTACCTGTAGAACTTTCTGAATAAAGTATGTAGAGATTGCTGGGCCCTGCACGGGACGGAATGGATCAGAGTATCTCAAGCTGAGCCTGGGCAAGCAGCACTTTTTTTTAAACAAGCCGTCAGGATGGCCGACGTAGGCACATGCTGTGACGTGGGAGGTGGCTGGGTTAGCACACCCGGGGGGCACAGGTGCAAGACAGGCTCCCGTGCTGACCTGCACAGAGGCTCAGGGCTGCGTTTTTGCATGAATGGCTACATTTGGGAAGTACGTGGCAGTATCCAGTCTGAAGGTTTGGAACCGTCGTGCTCATGCTGTGCCATCTACCTCTGGCCTCCGTATAATCCGGGGTCACACTGTTCTGTGCACCTGTGTTACGAAGCTCTGTACTGTGTGATCTGGGGCTACCTTTCCTTACTCTGTGAGAAAAAGGGGTAGATCGTTACTGAACCGAAAGCAACCCTCTTCGTTTAGTTAAAACATGAAAGGAAGTTCTAACCAGGTAGCAAAAACTAGCGTGTAAGGAGAGGCTGAGGATTAGTCCTGATGAACACTTTCTTATGTCTGTCGGTGTGGATTTCTTTTCTTTTTACACAAAAATCCTCTTTTGCCCCCTTCAGCATCCCTCTCGTGCAGACTGTCTGTAAATCATGATTTGCTGACTGCTCATTAAGAGGATTTTGTCTCATCCATCCATCTGATCAGTCTAGGTGGTGTTTTTATTATCCTCACCAATAACAATAATAATAATAATGAACAACTTTTAAGTTGGCAATGAACCTCAATATACACTGACTGGGATGTGCAGGGATTAGTCACGATTGCTAATGAATATTTAAAATCTCCTTTCACTTTCCTGGCAGAAGAGCTAACCAGGAACTCTAGAAGTCCAAGTTTGAATTATTGGCTCGTTACAGACTGGCCTGAGAGTCAGAACTAAGCAGTTGCGATGGTTTCATCTCCCGAAGCCAGGATTTCACCTCCAGGCTGCCAACTCTTGTTCCCCAAGGGTCCTTGATGGTCTTCCAGTCTTTGGAAATCATCATCAATCACGAAAGCCATGGCAGCCTGTTTTCCAACTCCAGCCATTAAAGTTGCTTTGCTCATCACAGACGACTCTGTCAACTTTCTCTGGAGCACCGGGTGAAAGAGAGCAAAGGAAAACAGGGTGAAACGGTGGTTACACTCACTGCCCAGATTTGGAAACAAGAGCAGACATAACTTTCACCCCTTCTCTTTCACTGCGGGGAACACTGAGAGCGTCAGAGTTTAAAGTGCTGGACGCTGGGTCAGCTCCCTTTGTTGACACAATGGGCTTGCAGTTAATCACAAATAGTAGGAGGTCAGTTTCCTTCAGTGGTTGGATTTCGTGAACCTCATAATTAGGGGCTTAACACTATCTTATGCTGCATGAAAACAACAGAGAAACACTTGTATTTAGACTTGTAAAATACGTTGTCAGTCAGGCCTCCTATAATCTTCGCTTAGAAGTATGCCAGGGACAAAAGGGAAGCACAGCTGGAAACATGATGTGACGATGAGATTCCCAAATGCTCAGCACCTTCCTATCTCTTTGTGTGAAGAACCATCCTCAGGCCTCCACAATTTCACATACAGAGTACGGAGCTGTATAGATTTGACATTGTCATGGGTGGCCAGTTCTGAAAATGTGCATGTCGGAACAATATAAGATGCTGTGTATATATTTTTTTTCAAAGCCAGTGGAAGCTACAAGCTGCCCACCTAAAAAGTACGGATGGAGGAAAGTTTTGAAGCTGTATCTAGGGGGACGGAAGCCTCACGTTGTCAGGCAACACATCTTACAGACAGGTTCCCCTTTTATGTCCTCGGGTTGATCAATTCAGAAGATTTGTCAAAAGAAAAACAAAGGGGGGGAGGGACAAGCACAGGCCTTCTGTGCTGATCAGTACACGTGGTGCGTGTCTGGTCTGTGAAAATTAGGTTAACTGAGGAAATGGTCAGGGAGGTGGGCAGCTATGGAGGTTCCACTGTATGTGACATTACATGTAGACATGTCTGTTTGGGAATTTTACACCCTCTACTGTGGTAAAATTTCTCTTTCCAAGATATCTCTCCCAAATGACATCATCCAGGAGGGGGGCAGGGCAGAGAGCTCAGGTACGCTGAGGAACCAGGGTAACGCACTTCCCAGGAAGAGACCTGGTCTTCCTAATAGCTTTGCAGCTTGGAGGGGCTGTTGAGAAATATAAGATGTGGTTCTTGTCCTCAAGACATCTGAAGTTTGGTTGGGGAGACAGTATATGCCTGATGGGTATGAATGGTTCCTCTAATAGGATGGATACAACTCAGGGCTTTAGCTCATGGAATAGACTAGAAAGTGCTCTGGGATTTAAGATTGATTTTAGGCTTCTATCTCTATGGCTGTTACAAAGATACTGGGTTTTTTGTTTGTTTGTTTGTTTTTTGTTTGGTTTTGGAGATAAAGTCTCACTCTGTCACCCTGGGTAGAGTGCCGTGGCAACATCATAGCTCACAGCAACCTCAAACTCCTGGGCTCAAGCAATCCTCTTGCCTCAGCTTCCCCAGTGGCTGGGACTGTAGGCGCCTACCATTCCCGGGTACCTGTTTTTACCCTATTTTTAGTAGAGATGGGGTCTTGCTCTCGTTCAGGCTGGTCTTGAACTCCTGAGCTTGAGCAAAGCACCTGCCTCAGCCTCCCAGAGTGGTAGGATTATAGGTGTGAGCTGCCATACCCAGCCAAAGATACTGTTTCTAAAATTTGTATGATTTTATTAATACAAAGGAGGGGTTTTAGAATCTGATACATATTTTATTACGTGACAATAGAGCGTAGAGAAATGACCTTTATACAAGCCTCTTAGCTTCTGGGAATGTCAGTTTCTGTATTTGTGTGTGTGTGTGTGTGTGTGTGCGTGTGTGTGCGTGTGCGCATGAAATACTACCTTTCCCACTTATAGGCTCTTGGTGAGGATAAACAAAATCCAGTACCATACAAAAAGAAGGCAGCATCATTAACTAACTGAATGAAGCTACCGCCTGAACTTATTTTTAAAACTTCTCGTTTTCACTGTAAGAGTTGTGTTTTGTTCATAGACCTCTGATGACTCGTAACGGGAACTTCAGCTAATGGCATTATAAAATAATAATGCACATTCTTGCAGCTGTGTTTTATGGTGTCATCTTCACCTGATTAGTACAACTGTCATATTTAGAGTACAATTATTTATCTCCACTTCGTATGTAAGGAAACTGCAGCTCCGGAGCATCAAGTGCTGTGGTCTGAGAAAGCGGAGGAGCCCGGACTAGAACCTGGTATTTCTGACTTGCCGAGAAACTTCCCCACCACAGCGGGCCAGATAACAGGAGGGAGACGAGGTGTTTAAACAGTGTACAAATAAAAGGAATATCTGCAAATACTGCTCACTCTCTTGAATATCTGCTTGAAAAAACTTCAGTAAGCCTTAATCCTAAGAACAAAGTGA
Source organism: Otolemur garnettii (assembly GCF_000181295.1). NCBI lineage: Eukaryota > Metazoa > Chordata > Mammalia > Primates > Galagidae > Otolemur > Otolemur garnettii. Next base: position 2,837,260 of record NW_003852414.1, read on the forward strand.
AAACATGCTGAAAATGCCCAGAGGATTGTTTGAAAAATTTACTTTCTCATAAACAGCATCATTTCCTAGCAAGTTGCCGGGTTTTTTTTTCTTTTCGTAGCAACTGCAGTTCCCGGATCATATTTCTGAAGGGTGTTCACCGTTGCCCTGTCTCTCTTTCAGTCACAGATCAACGCCTAGCAACCATGATCGGATACAGCGTCTGCGGCAGGAATTCCAGCAAGCGAAGCAGGATGAGGACGTGGAGGATCGGAGACGCACCTACAGCTTTGAACAGCCCTGGGTAAGTTTCGGGTTCCTGGGCTTCCCTGCGGTAGAGGCCGCCAAGCTGTGCCCTCACTCCTCCATGAAATGCGACAGGCTGGAGCCTCATTCCTTTGACCTTTAACGTTTTGACCTTTCCCTCATCTCCATCTGCGTTTCATCATGGCTAATTTCATTTCATATCTTGTGCCACCATCTGTCCATCACATAACAGGTCTCATCCGCCTTGTGACGGGACACGGCAGAAGTATTCTAGCTCCCAATTATGCAGTTTTTTGTGTATTTTTCTGCTCAGAAAGATGAGAATGCAACTAAGGAATCAGAGCCCAAATGAATGAATCTAGCACCTGTCTATTTCCTCTATAATGTACAATAGTGTTTTGTAATTCCTGATGGTTTAATCTCCCTCGTCCTCCGTGTGTATTTGTGAACCCCTCTCATTTGTGTCTCCCCACCTTTATTCTCATCCATCTCCCGTACAGCCTCCAGAGTGATCTTTCTAGAACAAAAGTTTGAATGCTTTCTCCACACCAGACCCATATCCTGATGAGATCAGGCCCATTAAGGGTGGTACGGCCCTAGGCAGACCCATCCTCTAATCTTGTGTTTCACCCTCGAGATGATGGCACTTCTGGGAAAGGGGGTGTTGGAGGTTTGAGACAATGGGGAGGGTTTGAGGAATCTCTCTGGGAAACTTGATGGTGAGTCAGTTAGGGGTGGAAAAAAATAAGCTGCTTGAGGTAGGAAATGTAGCTCAGAGAATTAGGAAGGCTGATCAATGTGGCAATACAACATCACCAACAATGGTTATAGGTCTGGGAATAGAAAGAACAAACTCAAAGATTAATTCTATGAAGACGAGACCGACATGGAAGACAGGCAGTCAAGGAAGGCTGCTCAAACCCTAGCGAGGCCCCTGCTGAAGCATCGCCCAGTCTGGGTGAGGACAAGTGCAGCTCAGGAAGGATCATCTTCATAGCCTGGGAGTCTACAAGAGGGGCCAGAAGTCTGGTGTTACCAACATGAGGAGGGGGTGGTCTGAGCAGTGGTTTTTTTTTGGAGGTGGCTCGTTTCTGGATGACGCAGCGGTCCAAAGGACGCTGTCTGTGCACACGCGTTACAGACCAGGGGAGATCAGAGTCCGTAATCTGATGCATTCAGTTCCAAGTTGAGAATGTAATTGTGCTAGATATCTGGGAGAGTTGGTGTTAGGAAAAGACTTGAAGTTTTATTTAGGGAAGGGTTAACTCTGTGGCTGAAGTAGAACTGAGAGGTTGGTTGTATCAGAGGGGAGAGGAGGTTCCAGGTGGCAACATGGGGGGAGGCTTCAATGCTGGACTGAGAGATTGAGGAAGGATGTTTCCAGGATGGGACACCAGCCCCCTAGCCGGGGACCTGGCTCTCCAGGACTCAGTTTTCTCATTTGCAGACTAACAGGATTAGAAAAGGTGATTGTCAGTTACTCGACCCTTTGATAAGATGAAGGGCCCCAACTCAGCTCCTGTAGCTCAGCGGGTAGGGCATCAGCCACATACACAAAAGGTGGCAGGTTCCAGCCCAGCTGGGCCTGCTAAACAACAGTGACCACTACAACCGAAAAATAGCCGGGCGTTGTGGAGGGCACCTGTAGTCCCAGCTACTCGGGAGGCTGAGGGGAAAGAATTGCATAAGGCCAAGAGTTTGAGGTTGCTATGAGCTGTGATGCCACAGCACTCTACTGAGAGCAACATAATGAGACTGTGTCTCAAGAAAAAGAAAAGATGAAGGACCTGATGGTGAAATGAAGCCAAGCTTGCAGAGCAGATGCAAGTGGAGCTCCTCTGCTCAAATACAGAGGCCTGGTGGGTCCAGTTACCTGCTGCTGTAGGTCAGGGCTTCTCAAAGTGTGGTCCACGGAATGGTACCCTCAGCATCGCCTGGAAACACATACACAGTCCTGGGCCCTGCCTTGGCCCTCCTAGAACTGAATCTTTATGGGTGGGGCTCAGGAATCTGTATTTAACGGAACCTCCAAGCAATTCTGAAACAGGCTCTACTGGAGAAACCCCCTTCCAGAGTTTTTCAACCTTTTTGGTTTTTAATCTCACAACCCACTTGAGATAGTTAAACTTCTGCAGCCCACTTATGTTGGTTAAAAAAAGAGTAAAAAAAAAAAAAGAACATTCTGTTCTTTAAACTTCTTTCAAAAATAATTTAATTGATGATCTTTAAATTTTTTCACAGCACACCTAAGTACACCAGTTTTGTTTTGGAGTCAGAGCCTCATTTTGTCACCCTCAGTAGAGTGCTGCGACATCACAGCTCACAGCAAGCTCAAACTATTGGGCTTAAGTGATTCTCTTGCCTCAGCCTCCTAAGTAGCTGGGACTACAAGCCCCACCATAACACCTGGCTATTTTTTTTAGAAATGAAGTCTTGCTGTGGCTCAGGCTAGTCTCGAACTCCTGAGCTCAGACACTCCACCTGCCTTGGCCTCCCAGAGTGGTAGGATTACAGGCATGAGCCACCACACCCGGCCACTGAGTCCCTTTTTGGTGTTAAAACCCAATATCCTCAACATTATATTTCTACATAAAACAAGAAACCTATACATGTTTCTACTGAGAGATTTGGTGACCAAATTAGAGTTTGAGGAAGATTAATTTTAGGGATAAATAGAAAAGAACGAAAAATGGCCAAAATGTACTACAGTTGACCCTCAGTCTATACCGGGCTTACGGGTGCTGACAACCCCTAGTCCCTGCAATCAAAAATCTGCATATAGTTTTTGACTCTCCCCAAACTTAACTACTGTACTAATAGACTATGGTTGACCAGAAGCCTTACCAATAGCATAAACAGTCGATAAACACATATTTTTTATGTTCTATGTATTATACACTGTTTTATTTATTCTGACAGTAAAATAAGCTAGAGAAAATTTGTTATTAGGGAAATCATAAGAAAAGAAATACATATATTAATGACTAGGTAGAAGTAGATCATCATAAAAGACGATCCTCATCTTTACATTGAGTGGGCGGAGGGAGAGGGGAGAGAGGAGAGGTTGGTCTTGTCTCCGGGTGGCAGACACAGAAGGGGATCTGTGTGTAAATGGACCCATGAGGTTCAAACCTGTGTTGTTCAGAGATCAAATCTAGTTGGAACCTTAGCTCAAGGGAGCAACATGAGTCCTTAAATCAGGCAGTTGGTAATATGGGACCAGTATTCACAAGCACAATCACCTCATGCAATCAATTCTTGGGAGGTTATAAAACAAGTCCCCCAGGTCTAATATCTAAGAAAATCTCTAATCGTCTTCTGCAGCAATATTCCTGTTACTGATATTTTTTTCCTAAGGTATTGAGTTCATGTTTCTAGATGATCAAGCAAGTTGAGTCACTCTGGTATAGCGACGTGACGGAATTATGTTCATGTTCTTAACGTTGTTCAGCATAATTGACTCAGTCCATTCCCACCAGGTTCTTAAAGCAGGATTCTTTCGTGCTGAGCGGTAAATATATTTTAGCTATGTGTATTTGGACATAGTGACTAAAAAGAGCAATGAGCACAGTGTTGACCTTTCAGAGACAACAGCGTGGAGGTGGTGTCACACCCACACACAGTTACAACCTGGCAAACCCCATGGGGACTTGTCATCCCCGGTCCCACACCATGAGGAGCTGCATTCGCTATTTGAGTTTACCTGGGAATGGAGATTCTAACTAGCATCTTCCCAGCATTCACCCTTTGGTTAATTATTTCATTCATCAAACTTAGCGAGTGTGTACTATGTTCTAGTGATGGTGTTTGGGGCAGGAGAACAAAGAGGAGAAGGAAAGACTGCTCTTTGAACTCTCCAGTGGAGCTTTAAACAAAAAAGAATACTTGGCGCAGTGTAGACGTGGTATGCTAACAGTAAACACGGGGTGTGGTGAAGCCGGAGGTGCGAGGCCCAGATGAGCTTTGGGTGATCAGGACAGGCTTGAAAGAACCCCTCCTTAACTTGGGAATGTATTTTAAATATGCAACTTTGAAAAACAAAGAAACACGCCTCAGTAAACTGAAAGGGATGAATCTATTACTGGCTGGCAACACTGTATTTGCATGCAAGGCTGGGTGTTTCCTCCTCCTCAGCTCTAGATGTCTTTCACCTGGAGAAGTGAAAATGATTTGAAATCTATTTCGGTTTCTTTGTAAGTTTCTTTTTGAATGGAGACAGTGGCTATGTTGGCATATATTTCTACATTATCTACTTTATATGAACAATCGCGTTAGGGGAAATTTGAGAAAATCTTGTACATTTGGAAACTCAACTCCTGAAGGTCATAGGCCACATTACTGTGTATCAAAATGCCACAGCAGTGTAGACAGACAACGTGGCTGGTATCCTTGTTTCCTATAATGAGTGAGCAGGGAATTATTGGATGACAGGCTGATTACCTTAGGAATAGAATAATTTCCTAAATTGTGGGTCAGAAAGTGACCTTTTTTTTTGTCATTTGCAAACAACTGATATCTTGCTCCACTTTAATGATCATGTAAATGAGATGAAAGTGACTGTAGTTCTACTTACCGTATTAATTTTTATGCCACTTCTCGTCCTTACATAGCTAAGAGCTGCTTGGTTGTTCAAAATGGAGTTTGGGTGATGGTTTTCATCGTATGTTTTACAGAATGAGCTTTTTCTCTATGTTTCTGTATTTTTTTTTTTCTCTCCCTGTGTGTATTGTGACCTTGAAAGGTCACTCCTGTGTTTGGAAGGGATGAGACCATGACCTCAGCCACTGGAACAGTTTGCAATCATTTTAGTTTTAAGGAACCACAAACTCATCTTTAAGCCTCATGTACAACTTAGACGATATTAGTTGAAATCGTCATGCTTGTTAGAGATGCCCCTCACACACACATGCAAAGTGCAGCCCAATGTGTCATGTTGGAAATATCCAAGCCAATTACTTTACATACAGAGTGAGATGCTGCAGAAAATTCATCCAAGGAAGCCCTTTTCAGTACCTCTATTTTGAAAACGTTCTCTATAAACTCTAGCTGTACAGAATGCACCTGTCTTGAGCCTTTGTTCGAAATAATGTTTGGGCCCGAGGGAGCTGATTTGTGGCACAAAAGGTCTTTAGATGAGCAGAGGCCCAGAAAATGTCCTTAGCTCCATAATTGAAGCAAGTTCTCTCCCAAGTTGAGCAAGAGAAGAAGAAAAAGCCAGTGTCTTCCTTGTGCGATGCCAGGTGCAACATAAATAAAGCAGCGAGTTGCTTTAAATCTTTTTTAAGATAATGGAACAATAGCTGGGGTTGGGGTTATTATCACAGAGCTCAGAGACGGACAGGACTTAGTGTTGCTTTTAAAAGAATTAAATTGCAGCCTGCAGACGTGAGTACAGTATGCTGTAAAAACTTTGCAGATACCTGAGCGTTGCCCACAAGGAGACTTGCTGGCGGAGCCGATTGATAGATGGGATAATGGAGCCTTTAATAGCTGTATTGCTAAATCCCTTCCATCCCAGGTTGGGAGTGACTTAAAGTAGTTTAGTCCTTCAGGTAGAAAATTGATACTCTGCGATGTGAATATCCTCTTCTCCCCCAAGCGCGTCTTGCTTCCTAGCCGTCTCTAAACAACAAAAATCTGCCCTTTCTCTCCATTTTCTTCTCTAAGACTTTTAATAGCCCTCCTTACCCCCTCAGCGTTCGACCTGCCTTAATTGACGAGCTGATCCCAGTTCTCAGGCACTCTGCACCCTACATTCCTCCCCTGTGCCTGGCAGATTTGAGAAAATGGTGGTTTTTCTTTTTGTTGTCATCTTTGTTAAGGCAGGAAAGGCATTTGCTGTCGTTTTCTTATGGTGGCATTCTTGGCATGGCTCAAAAAAGAGAATGGCATGTTAGTTAATGGCCGTGAAGTGTTAGCCTAGCTTGAAACTAGTGGAAATTACCAGCCACGGAATTAGACCCATCGAAAGCCATTCCTGGAGCCCCGGGGTACCCTTGACACACAGAGAGAGCTTCTGCACTGCCACAATGTAGGTTTGTTTAGACGATGCCGCCCCCACCACCCCTGACCATGGGCCCATGCCGAAGCCCAGCTTGGTGAGAACGCCGCGCCAGTAGCACCTGACACCAGAGGGCCCCTTTCATTTTCAACGCACCTGTTGCTTAAAGCAGCAGGAAAAAAGAAAAAAACAGGTCTAAGCACTGGTGGGAAAGGTGAGATGAAGACGAACTGTATTAAGAAGAAAACATGAATTTATAAAAACTTCATGAGGAAAATGGACATGGTCTGCAGATGTCTTAACCATCACTCTCGGCATTAGTAGCAATCAGCTTTTAAACATTGTGCAGGCAGGAGAGTTCCGTCAATAGTTGTAGAACTATAGTGTATGGTGCAGAGTGGGCAAAGGGCTGGGGATGCAGGAGACATGGACAGAAGGTAACTCTATTTTGATTAAATGGTGTAAGTGCAATAAGTCTACTATACGTGGGTCACTACGAAAGTTTTGAGACAGTCTGTGTTGTGGTCAGTTATTTTACTTCTTAGAAACACAGGCGACAGTGCCCTTTCTGATTCACTGTGCACATGTCCACTTGCCTATCAGAGTTGCTGGGAGGGCTTCATCTGTTTCTCTGCACACGGATTTTATGTTTCTTGATTTTTGTGTATCTTGAACGTACGTAATGACCCACAATCCACGTAGAAAATAATTGCCAATAGAAAAATAATTTACACTCTACATGAGTTAATGGCATCAAAATTGTTGCTGTCCTCTACCAAATCTCTCACAGGCGTCCTCAAACTATGGCCCGCGGGCCACAGGCGGCCCACTGAGGACATTTATCCAGCCCGTGGGTGTTTTAGCCGACACTGCCTGTCCTGCTTAGCAGCTGCCTGTCCTTTTAAACTATAGTCCGGCCCTCCAATGGTCAGGGTGACAGTGAACTAACCCCCTGTTTAAAAAGTTTGAGTACCCCTATCTAAGGTACCATTTTTGCAAGGCGGGGTGGCTATACCAGTAATCCTAGTACTCTGGGAGGCTGAGGCAGGTGGATTGCTTGAGCACAGGAGTTCAAGACCAGCCTGAGCAAGAGCAAGACCCTGTCT
>NW_003852414.1:2844632-2915216 GCF_000181295.1 Otolemur garnettii
CTAGTACTCTGGGAGGCTGAGGCAGGTGGATTGCTTGAGCACAGGAGTTCAAGACCAGCCTGAGCAAGAGCAAGACCCTGTCTCTACTAAAAATAGGGAAAAAACAGCCAGTCATTGTGGTGAGCACCTGTAGTTCAGCACCACTCTGGAGGCAGAGGCAAGAGGATCACTGGAGACCAGGAGTCTGAGGTTGCTGTGAGCAATGACGCCACAGCACTCTACCCAGTGCAAAGGAGTAGGGCTCTGTCACAAAAAAAATAAATAAGTAAAGTACCATTTTATGACTATATGGAATTCATATCAGAGTTACAGTGTATTTGAATTGTTCAAACAGGGATTCTAAATCTCAAAGGGATTTTTGTTGTTCTCATCGTCACCTTCACCACTGGCTTCCATCCAAGGCACACAAAGATCTTTTGTTTTACTCTTTGTTTTCCGTGTATGCCCTTGGACGTGTGACATTTGGAGGATTCCTATTATTCATAATTCAAGTAGCAGAAAACCTGCCCCAAACAATCACTGGTAAGAATACTACCTGCATGTGTTTGTATATACACGTGCACACATGCGTGAGGCCGGACTAGTAAGCCCATAAACCCATCCTAGAAACGTGCTGCAAACTTCATAGGTGCCTGTCACTACAGCCACCTCCAAAGTCCTCCCCTCGGGCCAGCACCTAGTCCACCCTCCAAAGCACTTGTTCTAGAAGGAGTCTGCGAACTTAATTGTCAGCCCTCACACAACAACAGCTCTGATGGCCGTTCCAGAAAGAAACGGGTGGACTAGGCAATGACTTGAGTGCATAGCTTCCCAAGGTGGTGAGTACTTAGAAGGTGGCTGTAGCAATATTCAACAGGTACGTAGCACTTTTTCTAGAATGCGTTCACAAACTTAATTGTCTGGCTTCATATATATATATATATATTTTTTTTTTTTTTTTTTGCAGTTTTTGGCCGGGGCTGGGATTGAACCCGCCACCTCCTCCTCCTTTGAGCCACAGGCGCCGCCCCTGGCTTCATATGTTTACGCACTACCTTTCTTATCTATATGAAGAAAAATAATAGGGGTTTAAAAACATTGGATATCTTACATCAGTGTGAAAACAGTGATGATTTCACTTCACGAGGGGCAGCATAACTTTAATACTAAACTGTAAAAAGGTTTAGAATATTACCTAATTCTGGTTCGCGCTGAGACTTTGTGCTGGGTTTATTTTTGTTCTTTAGCCCGTTAACTATGTGTTAGCTATTTTGTTTTGTATTTATTTTTATAACTTGTATTTTAGTTTTCTACATTGAAACAAGCCTGATTTTATTGGAGAGAAATGCTTAGTTCACGATTTAATGCACTCTGTGAAAGATGTGTTTTATGTTCTGCTTTCCACTAAGTGATCGCAAACTTATGTAGCTTCCTCCAGCTTTGACTGCTACGCCTTTATCATCACAGTAAAGACAAGGTGCTTTGCGACTCGCTCACCAAAGCAATGTGCATATATGCTGCACTTGTGGTTTTCAACATAAGCCACGTAGAGATCCGTGTATCGCAGCTCTCTTGTGTGCCATGTAGTAGATAGTCATTTATTTCTGCCTTACCGTCTCTATTGGCATTGTGGCCTCGGCAGCCGCAGCTATTTTTTTGATTTAAAAGGTCATTGCTTGTAACCATTTTCATCACAACAAGATCAGGGTTATTTGTGATTTGCACTGTTAAAACAGAGGCTTGCCTTGTTATCTGGTGAATCTCCAGAATTATTACAATTATGCCTCTACATATATTTCCCTGAACGGAGGTTACTTTGTTGTAGTCATTGTTGATTTCTTTTTTGAAAATATGCATTTGTCTATGAGGCTACAAATTATTCCTTCCCTCCCTTCTCTCCCTCCCTCCCTCCCTCCCTTCCTTCCTCCCTCTCCCTTCTTCCTTCCTTTCATCCTTCCCTCTTCTTCCTCCCTTCCCTCCCTCCTTCCTTTTTTTAAACGAATTCAGATACATTATTATTTCTGCCATAGGAATTGAAACCATAGTATCCAAAAGTCAGGATTGCTATCTTACAAGGGTACAAGTGAATCTTTTTATGAGTAGAATATGAATGTTTTAACAGAATAACTAAGAAAGTTACATGAAGGCTATGTACCCCCAAAGTGCATCAATGTACACAGTTACCATTCAATAAAAAAAAAAAAAGTCAGGATTGCTAATACTCTTCCCACAATTAACATTTTTTATGAGATCTTCATTGAAATTGTGAATTAGAAAAGTGACTTTTTGTTGAGGCCAAATGTAAAACCTAACCACTATGGACTTTCTTTAGTTGTTGGCATGGACTGGTCATGTCTGTAGTTTTTCTTGAAATATGTGACTCTTGCTTGGTGCCTGTAGCTCAGCAGTTAGGGCGCTACCCACATGCGCTGGAGCTGTTTGAATGGGTTCGAATCTAGCCCCAGCCCCCCAAACAAAAAAAAAACAACAACAACTGCAACAAAAAAATAGCCGGGCGTTGTGGTGGGCGCCTGTAGTCCCAGCTACTTGGGAGGCTGAGGCAGCAGAATCGCTTAAGCCCAAGAGTTTGAGGTTGCTGTGAGCTGTGATGCCCTTTTTGAAGGCAACAAAGTGAGACTCTGTCTCAAAAAAAAAGAAAGAAAAAAGAAATACGTGGCCCCTTAAAGTCTCATCTAAAAGATAAGGGTGGTTCTCTTAATAACCTACCCTTTTGTGTGTTCTGAGAAAAGAAATGAAACAAAATATTAATGGTGGGGCTGTGTTTCTTTGGGGGGGGTTTGTTTGTTTATTTGCAGTTTTGGGCCGGGGCTGGATTTGAACCGGCCACCTCCGGCATGTGGGGCCAAAGCCACAGGCGCTGCCTTGGGCTGATATTCTATGTTACATCATCATGAGCACGATTGGACGACACACATCAGTTTGCTGGAGCCAAACTCATTCACTCACTGGGAGGTTTTCGGGCCCCATAGGCTGATAATTCCATTACTGGAGTTCAGCAAAATCCAGGAAGATGCTTACAGCGGCTAAAGTTTGAGGTGAACAGTGCCAGAAAACACACTGTTGAGAAAACAAAGGCCCGTCAACTTTACTTTTCTCCGTCAGAATCAAATTTCCAGGCCTCCGGGAGAAACAACTTAAAAATACACCTGAAATTTCTACAAGACCTTGCATTTTCCTTTCACATCTCTGCAAGCCGTGTGTCACAGAACAGCGTGAGTTTAAAAAGCTGGTTCCTAAATCGCGCCGCAGAACGCCAGGCCTTTCAAGACTGCTTGACACATGCATAGAGCTTCTACCGAATGAAAAGGAAAGGAAAATGTGGTTCTTCGGAGGGCGTGAAGGAAATTGTGTGGTTATTTTCTTCCTTGGCTTTCTTCTCCGTCCCGTGGCTTCTCCCAAGCTCCCCATGGTTCGCCATGAACAATAAACAAGTTCAAGTTCAGCTTGGCCACCCGTCATCAAGTGTTAAGGAAGAAAACGTCTGAGTTCTTTAATAGAGTCGATGAACAATTAGGTGAAGCTTTGTTTGCATAAGCAGAAATCACTCAGGGAAGTGTTTTTCTTGCCGAAGGCACCGCTGATGTGTTATTTGAATGGTGTTGCGAAGCGGGTCCCCAAGCACACATTTGTTCCAACGAGTGCGGTTATAAACATCGCCGAGTTAGAGACCGGGGCGTTGTAAAGCCTAATCTCCTTGCACGTTATTTTTGCATCAGGATATTTTTAATAGGCTCGCTGACAATGCCCATATGCTTGGAAATTTTTGTCCTGTCTCCTGTCTCTTCATTGTCTATCAACAAATAAGGTGGCGCTGGCCTGGCAGAAAGAGAACAAGGGATGGCGGTAGATTTCTGCGCAGACACAAAGCCAGGCCCCCATAGGAGCTGTCTGTTAGGTAACAAGGCCCCATGTTATCTTAACACCTCTCCAAATGGATACGAAGACTCTGTTATTTTAGAAAATTATTGGAGGGTCACGGTGTTCCACTGGCTTTCAACTCTAAAAGAAAAATCAATAACCTGTTTCTAACAGACATTCTTCGCTGAAAATATGCCTGGTGTCCAACGTTGAGCAGCACAATGGGGGAGCAGAGGTGAGCCCGCATCCAAAGAGATTACTTAAGAGTGCCCGCCATTGATGCTGTGACAAACCATTGTTAGACATTTGGTAAAGTCAGAGGCACCATTGTCTATTTTGAGCGGAGCTACTTTCATTTCAAAAGGCCAGATCTAGAGGTACAGGAACAACTGTCTGTGAAAGTCCACGTGTCCGCAGGGACTTCACCTACTCAGCACAACTTGCATATTCATTAATCTGATTTTGGTGAGAGGCACCAATCCACAGCTGACCTGCCGGCCAAAGCACTTAGCCAGAAGGATTGCAAATCTCTCTACAGGGCATGATTAGGCCAGGGAAAACTATTTCCTAATAACCAAGATAAAATGCATTACCTGATAACCGGCTTAGGTAGCTGTTAGCTTTTAGGTTTATTCTTTCAATACTATTTCTGTTCCCTGTCTGGCTGCCATTCATAGATGGGAGAGGACCTGCCCATGGCTAATAGAGCCAAGTTTAAACTAATCTTGGCTCAAAACTTAAATGTGAGTTTTTTTGTTTTTTTTTTAAGACAATCTCACTTTGTTACTCTAGGTAGAATGCTGTGACATCATAGCCCTCAGCAACCTCAACCTCAAACTCTTGGACTCAAGCCATCCTCTTGCTTCAGCCTCTTGAGTAGCTGGGACTCAGGCACCTGCCACAATGCCCAGCTAGTTTTAGAGACAGTTTCACTCTTGCTCAGGCTGGTCGCAACTCCTGAGCTCAAGCAATCACCTGCCCCAGCATCCCAGAGTGCTAGAATAACAGCTGTGAGCCACTGTACCCAGCCTTACCTGTCAAAAGGGGAATCAACTATATTGTATCTGACCACAAGACTAATATATATAACTACCCCCAAACTTCACCAGCACAGCAGCTTTCAACTGTGTACTCTCAGACTTCCTTGCATTTGTGAATCATTGTAGCCAAGTTTTATTTTTTTATTTTACAGCATTCATTTCCTCTAGTCTTCTGAACATCCTTGCTCTCCTGGTCTTTGTAGTATATACAAGAAATATAGACAGGTGTCTAACGTTGATACTCACCAAACCTCAGGAAGGAGACCAGAAAGGTTGATCTCTCCCTCTTAGACCACATGCCAAAGCCAAAAATCACAGTTTACACTGATTGAATATTTGAGGCTCTTAGATCAATGATATTTCTCTTCTCTGAAAGAAAGAGAAAAAAAAAAAAATCCCAGAGTTTGCACGAAGTTCCTGTGTCAATTCATGAGAGCTGAAATCGAGTCAGCCAGTTCCCTGTGTTGTTCCTCCTGGTTAATGATTTGCGTTTTTCTCCTCCAGCCCAACTCCAGGCCACCAGCGCAGAGCGGGCGACACTCGGTGTCCGTGGAGGTGCAGCTGCAGAGGCAGCGGCAAGAGGAGCGTGAGAACTTCCAGCAGGCCCAGCGCCAGTACAGCTCCCTGCCACGGTGCGTGTTCAGATCCACCTCGCCCTGTAGGAAACCCTCCTTCCCAAGCTGCCCAGGCAGTCACAGAGAAACCAGCAAATGGAGGGTGGTGATCCTTGTTCAGTTTGAGCGGGAGGTGTCTCAGGGTACGACCGGAAGACTAGAAAGCAGGTGTTTCAGCAGATGCCAGCATTATCCCCCAAAGCTCCCTAACCAAAAGTGAAGTGACCTGACACATGGGTAGGGTACTAGGCTCAGGGTCAGACCTGGGGTCTGGTATTGGGTCTGCTGTTTCCCGTGTGGCCATGAACAAGATAGATTTTTCTACCGTACAATGGAAAGACAACGCTTACTTATTTTGCTCAGCTTACAGGGTAACTAGAATAAACGATACTTTGTAAATCTAGAGCTCCATAAAAGGATGGAGGTGAATGCTCCATAAACCCCGCGTATGTGGGATCAGCGGTCCCAAAGCTGACTCTCCTGTTGTCACCCCATCACTGCTGCTGCTGGACTCCAGAGTGTCCCAGAGATGCTCCCTCATTAGCTACAACCCAGCAGGAAAGGTCTGTGTCACCTTCCCCTAGGAGGGCACCCGCCTCCAACCCAGGTCTTCTCTGTCGAAGGACTGAAAACCTCTCAGGTCACTGAGCCCTAATGCCTTGAGATGGTGCCATTTTTCTGTCAAAGTATTTATTCTAGGCATAGGAAAGAATAAAATTTAAAAAAATAAATCAGCTTTGCAAACTCCCCTGAACAGGTCACTCCTATGGTCACAGCTCTTCCAGGCATTTATTGTCCTGTTTCAGACCCGGCTAACAAAAACATTTTCGGTGGAAAAACATCTTTTTGCCATGTTGACATCAAGTAGACAGTTCAGAATTAGAGTAAAAACAATTTTGTAGGGTGCCAAATGCCTGTCTCTGTGTGCCTAACTGGCCAATGGAAAAATGACCTTGATTTTGACTCCCAACAAAGATGAGTCCCTAATTGTTAAATAATCACCGGAGTGACCGTGAGGGACTTCACACTGACACAGGTCAGCCCAGGGAACAGGGCTGTGAATGAAAATCTCCACCAGGGTCAGTGCCATCTATTGTGATAACTTGCTCATTCAAAAAAATTAAAAACAAGATGTTCTTTATTGTTCCATAAGGTTGTATCACCTGTGAGTAGTAAATTGTATCTTATTTTAAATAGGAGAGTTACCCACTAAGTTATTTAGCCTGCTCTAGGTTAGGAATCTTAGTTAAGGTTTGGACAGGGCCTTGGAGATCATATAGAATTAGCAGGAAACAGCTCAGAGAAATTAAATAACTTCTCCCAAGGTCACACAGCGAGTAAGTGATTTTGCCAGTAATTCACACCCAAACTTGCCCGTGCCCTAAGCCATTACTGTATAAAGCCCTTTGCTATCGGGGCTTTCTGTTCCCATGTTTGGGGTATTAACAGGTGTAGAGTTCCCCTCTGTGTTCTCCCGTCCACGGGGAGAAAGCCACTGTAGGAGTCAGCCCAGTGAATCAAAAGCCAAGCCCTTGAAGAACCACACACAGGTCCCCTCTCCCGGCCTTCGTGGCACGCATTCCATGGGGAAGTGGAACGTGTTGACTTGGATGAATTGACCCACCTGGTGTGGGTGGCCCTGCTCCATGGCCACATGAGTGGTTAGGCAAGCTTGAGCGAACAGTATTGTCTGTACTGAGGCCATCTTATTTCCATTGGCAAATGTGCACTGTGTTGGACCGCATTTGTAAGGAATAAAGGAGACACACAACCAAGTGCGTGTAGCTTGAGGCGTGAAACAGGAAGGTAGGAGAGACTGGCCTGGAAGCCTAGGAGCGAGCTGGGATGCCAGGGGCCCGTGCTCAGGCAGAGGAAGGGAGAGATGCTTCCCCTGACCACCTCTTGCTCCCATTCCAGAGCAGCTCCTGCACCCCCACTGTGCCTGGGTCCTGACGCTCCTCAGCCTTCCTGATGCCCAGCCCTTCCCCTTCCCCGCGTTTCCCCTCCTTTCTCTGCCTCTCTTCATCAGCAGAGCGCTTCGTAGCAGTAGCTATATTTACACCCAGGAGAGGGTTGCCGCTGCTCCTGTGAGCGCTACCACTGTTACTTAGCGTGTCCCTAAATAACAGAAACGTTTCCTCTGGGTTAATTGTAGCTGCCTATTTTTAGTCATGTTATCCTACTTCGAGATGAGAAAAGCAGACATCCCCAAATTAAAGAGTTATGTAAGTTTCGGCAAGAGGGACTGGTCGGCTTTGACATCGTGTTCCTGCCTCCTTTGAGGGAGTAATTTCTCCACGTGAATCTTTATACGTGTGACGGGGAGGAGGCATGCGGAGCCCCGCAGCCAGCTTGGTAGGGTACAAAACTACACCCCTCGGAGACGGGCTGTGGGCCGAGAGCTGGAGGACTCTAAAGAAAGCAAACAGGAGGTCCAGGAGCCGGGGAACTGGAACCACCTACATGAGCTGGGGTCAAGTGCAAGTTTCTGCCCTGTGCTATTCTTCAAAGACACTTGACCTCTGCTTTTCGGATGTTGACAATTAGCAGAGTTCTGTCCAAACAAGTTGGTATGGCATCTGAAACGGAAAAGATTGCCCCCCTCCACCCCCGCCCCCAAGAACGTTCAGTTACGAAGTGAAGCGTAAAAGAAAACAAATGGTCAAGGCTTCGTATCAGTTGCATTAGATAAGGTGGTTTGAATTAGAGGGACGTGTATAAGCCCGAGTGGTTTGTAAATTATAACTGTAATTAGGAAAATCTACGGGCAGAATTCAAGTTACATTTGGAATGTCAGTCAGAAACGCAGGCCAGGTGGTAACCCTAGACGGCGGGGTTAAGGGAACCTGTGTGGCCCCACACTCAACTCTCCATCAAACTAACATGTTTCCTTTTCTTTTGGAAAATTGAGTTTTTAAAATTGTCAGTTGACGATGTATGTTGGTATCGCTTTTATGGGGTACAAAGGGATGTTAGGATTCCTGAACATAATGTGGGATAATTATTTCAAGCTAGTTAACAAAACCATCACCTCGAATACTTACTTTTTTTTTTTTTGTAGTAAGAACATCTGAAATTTACTTCCCTAGCAATTTTGAAATCTGTGATATTCTATTATTAACTGTATTCACCACCCTGTGCAACAGAACTCAAAAATGGATATTCCTCTTGTCTCACTGAGATTTCATATCCTTGGCCCGTCATCTTTTTTTGATTGCTAAATTAGTTTTTTTCCTTGGTGTCCAAAAGGCAGCTATCAAATGGAACTGAGGTGTGTGCAGTTGTAGGCACTGGTAACAAGACGTAAGGTCCTTGATTAAATATCCCTCTTTATTTTCTTTTCCTGTGGTCTCTCCATTTCTTCTTCATCTCCCTCTCCTTCCTCAGCTTCACCCCTGCTGCTGTCTGGCTGTCTTTGCTGTGCACACACCTCACCTCCTGGCTGTGTGTGCACCAGGCCCATTCATTACGTCTCCAATCTGCTCACCAACTACTCAGCCTTGCTTTTTGTATCTGTCTTCATCCTTCCATGTCCCCTCAGTGGTCTTCCTTAAGCATCAGGTCCTTGGGTATTTTGCTCTTTGTTTTTTTTTCTTTGAGATAGAGTCACACTTCATCACCCTGGGTAGAATGTTGTAGCGTCCTAGTTCACAGCAACCTCAAACTCTTGGGCTCAAGCTATCCTCTTGCCTCAGCCTCCCAAGTAGCTGGGACTACAGCTGCCCGCCACATACCTGGCTAGTTTTTCCATTTTTAATAGAGATGGAGTCTCACTTTTGTTTAAGCTGGTCTAAACACATTAGCTCAAGCAATCCACCCACCAGGGTTTCCCAGAGTGCTAGGATTACAGACATGAGCCACTGCGCCCGGCCCAGGTCTTTGGTTTAAGTCTCTATGTGATGATGGTCCTCAGGCCCTGCTGGAAGTCACTGTGACATTAGTTATTGCCAAACCACGGTATGTGCTTTAAATGGCTTCAGAAATTTCCAGTGCGCTTATTGTAGGACCAAACAAAACTCTGGGTCAGATATGAAGAAATTCAGTGGAAGGTGACACATGTTTCGTTGCTGTTGTTGTTTGACAGGGATCACGGGACAGGGATGGAAAGAACGTGGGTTTCCAAACCCAGGCCTTTTCTGATCTCTAGCAGGGTGTGTGGAGTTGTCCTGTGTCATAAGGGCTCTGTAGTTTTTCTTTGGTGCCTTTCTGTAGAGTCTCTACCCAATCCCTCGGACCAAGGAAGTGAAAGATAACCTTTTTTTTTTCTTCTTTGGTTAGAAAGATACTTCACCCCCACCCAAACCTAGAGCCTGATTTTTTAATTTATTTATTTTTTATATTTTTTGAGACAGGGTCTTCCTCTGTCACCCTGGCTAGAGTACAGTAGCATCATCATAGCTCCCTGTAGCCTCATACCCCTGGGCTCAAGTGATCCTCCTGAGTAGCTGGAGTACAGGCATATGCCACCTCAAACTCTTGGGTTCACAGCAACCTCATGCCTGGCTAATCTTTTAGTAGAGACAGTGTCTTAAAGTTCAAGACATCAAGCCTCAAGCCATCCTCCATCCTCAGCTTCCCAAAGTGCTGGGATTACAGATATGAGCCATTGTGCCCGGCCCAGAGCCTGATCTTTGAAGGCAAAGTGACTTTGTCTTCAAACTACTCCTCTGACACTGATGCATCATTTACGATGCCACTTTTCTAAGTGGTTCACGTGGGTTATTTCATCTGTTACTTCCCCATAACGATGTGTGGTTAGATATGATGCCTGGGCCCGGCACCCGTGGCTCAAGCGGCTAAGGCGCCAGCCACATACACCTAAGGTGGCGGGTTCGAATCCCCAGCCTGGGCCCGCCAAACAACAATGATGGCTGCAACCAAAAAATGGCCAGGTGCTGTGGCGGGCGCCTGTAGTCCCAGCTACTTGGGAGGCTGAGGCAGGAGACTCGCTTGAGCCCAGGAGTTGGAGGTTGCTGTGAGCGTGATGCCATGGCACTCTACCCAGGGGGATAGCTTGAGGCTCCATCTCAAAAAAAAAAAAAAAAGATATGATGCCTGTTTCACAGATGGGGGTGCCTTGGACCCCATGAGCAAACTCTCCCAGGGTAACACAGCTGGCGAGAGACAGACGCAGGATATGAATCTCTGTCTGTCTGATCCAAAGCCCCTCTCCCACCTCGCCCTGCTGGTACATGGCTCATTTTCAAGTACATGAAATGCCTATCATCTGCCTCTTTCTCCTGATCTCTGAAGTCAGCTCATGTCTCATTCTCTCCTTAATCAAGAGCTTCTCAATGCCGCCAGCCTCCTTACCACGGAAGTGCGCTAGTGCGTGTGCGTGCACATACCTTTCTGGGTGCGTTTCCCCCACACATCTTCCTGCAGACCTCAGGGCAGTCTGCTTCCTTTTTTCTATGCTGATTAATTGAAAGAAAATTTTAGCTACCTCCCTCCCCAAAAAAATGTTTTCCCACATCGTTCAGTGAATTCTCACTGTTGGTTAAATATAGAAATATTCCGTCTTCCTGGGATGATTCAGAATTCCACTTCTGCTGCACACCCACTGCAGAGTTGCGGCCTCATGCAGTTTGAGAAGGAAGGAGATTAGTGGATCTTAGGAGGCCAAGCATGAAAAAAGAGGTGACATGTGCACGCCTGTTTCTGATCTTCTTTAAATTGATAACCAACTCGTCTTAAAGGAATCCCCCTCTTGCTGCCGTCCTATCAGTACCAAGTTCATTGTTTTAATTATAGTTGCATGATGAATGTTGAATCCTCCGGTTTCACGCTGCCGCTTCTCAACATCCATGTCTCCGGGCAGATTAATTTATGACTTTTTAAGGGAAGATCATCAGGGCTTCGGGCAAATAAGCTATTCCCTCAAATCTAAAGATTCTTGCTGTGGCTTATCATACAAATAAATAGTTTGCCTCCTGTTAAAAGGGAGCCAGACAGAAGTGCTCGAGAGTGCCCGGGGAGTCTGTGTCACGTGCCGAGGTGAAACTGGACGTGAAGTTATTCTCCTTACTGAAAATAGCCCTGGACTGCATTTTAGGCCATACGGAAAATGGGCAGGTTTCATGCAAACCATATTCCTGGCCCTTCTGAAATGTTCAAAATGCAAATGACTCCAATTCCTGGAGGAGACCCTGCGGCTTCACCAACCTTATTTTACTTCCCGCGTGAGTCTTTGCGAACATTCAGCCATGGTGCCAGCATCGATGCAGAAGGCCGAGCAGTACATACCGTCGCCAAATGGTTATGATTTTCTTATTGATAAATGGAGCAATATATCTTGTTTTATTACTCAATTGTCTCTCCCCCTCTTCCATTTTCAAGACCGAAAAAAAAAAAAAATTAGGGCATGTCTTCCTTCCTAGCACAAAATTGTTTTACTTCATCATAGCCAGTCTTATCGTAAATTCATAAAAACATCTAGAGACTTGATAGTAAATTAAAGATGTTTCGGGACAATAATGTTTCCTGAAAATCATGTGCAACTTTCATTACGGAAGTGATAAGAATTCAGAATTTCTGCATGACTCTGATTTATTTCCCTATCGGGCATTGGGGGGTAGAAGAATGTGACTTATGTGGGTCATCTCGGCTTTAGCTGAGGGTAAAAATGTGCAAGGAAATAGCCCTTACTCTGCAGACTCCCCGGTTCCACAGTCTTGATGAGCATGTTTTCTGAAGAGTGTCAGTTTCTGACATACACAACTCAAAAGCCAGGTCCTGAAGGGACCGCCTGGTGCATTTTTAATCATGGAAGACTCGCCACTTAAATCTTTCATAACTGAACTCACGTTGCAGTCCATTCCGTGCCCTTCATATTAGCAGGTGTTTCTGGCATTGTGGTAGCGGCGGTGTAAAGTATTTGTTTTGCTTGTTTAGGGTGGAATTATAACTTTCTAACGCTAGCATTTACCGCTACAGCGGGAGCTGCCACATCCCTCATCCTTCTGGAGTTGCCAATGTGTCTAAATTGCAGGAGATCGAGTTACTCTAAGCAGAACAGATAGTACCTCCCCAGACAAACCCAGCTTCTAAATAGCTGCCAAATCTATTTCACCTTCCCGTTTAGTCATTGTGTACGTCGTCTAAGACTGTGAGCCTGCTGAGGACAGTCATTTTTGAGTTCTCCAGCTGCAGTAGAGGACGCGTGATGAGAATGCAGTAATATCCGTTGAAACATTAAAATTCACATCCCATCCCTCCCTTCCCGTTCCCCACCTTCTCCTCCTCCCAGCCCTCGCACTAAACTTCGGGTTTTGTTTTCTAGGCAAAGCAGGAAAAACGCCAGCTCGGTCTCCCAGGATTCTTGGGAGCAAAGCTACTCCCCCGGGGAAGGCTTCCAGAGTGCCAAGGAGAACCCCCGGTACTCCAGCTACCAGGGCTCCCGAAACGGCTACCTGGGAGGACACGGCTTCAACGCCAGGGTCATGCTAGAGACTCAGGAGCTGCTTCGCCAGGAGCAGAGGCGGAAAGAGCAGCAGATGAAGAAACAGCCGGTTCCCGAGGGGCCCAACAACTATGACTCATATAAGAAAGTCCAGGACCCCAACTACGCCCCTCCCAAGGGGCCCTTCCGGCAGGATGTGCCCCCCTCGCCTTCTCAGGTCGCCAGGCTGAACAGACTCCAGACCCCCGAGAAAGGGAGGCCCTTCTACTCCTGAGCACGAGAAGAATGGCTGCTTTGTGTCACGCAATAAGAAACATTTTCCTACGCAGACTTGTATTTTGGGAGTTTTTTAAAAACCTCGATGGTACTATGGAATATTTCTGTTGTCGGTATCAGTGCCTTTAAGCAGTGTGGGCAAAGAAACGGAGGCCTTAATGTCTTTGCACGATGTCTCAAGCGTCTGTGTCCTGGAAGGATCTCCCCACCATCTGACAATCGTCTAGGGGAGGCGATCGCGGGCCCTGTGTCTCTCTGGGGTCCCAGGCATCTCGGCCCCAGCTCGTGAGATGTCCGTGGCTCCGCACAACTTGTGGCGACCCGTGAACATTATTGAGGAGGATGAGTGAGTCCCCGTCTTCCCCTCTAAGTTCTCTCCGCTCCGAGGCGGCATCTCAGTCTGTGGTGGGTGCGAGTGGGCAACCTATACCAAAAATGGGGGCTTTCTTCCCAGCACAGTCATCTGTAGTATTTTGTCATCGCCGTGGGTTTGCTTTTCCCCTCTCAGCTCCTCATCAAAGGAAAGTTCCGTCACCCCATGAAAGCAGCTAAGCCATACCCCAGCACTGTTTGGTTGTCATGGAAGTCTTTTTGTAACTGCCTTATAATTCAACATTACCAATAAAATGATGCTTCTAGTCTGTGTTTATAAATACACTTGTTCGCTCACGTTCCTGACACACACGTCCAGTCAGCACAGCTCAGCATAGGAAACGTGGGAGCCGAGACGGGGGTGACCCCTGATGGGAGAGGACCCAGCCTGCCCACCAGGTGGGCAGTGGGAGCTCAGACAAGAATTTCCCCAGGATGAGCTCATGGCCCAGTGTATCCCAGTAATTAATTAGTTTTTGTTTGGGCAGGTTGGCAGGAAGGGCAGAGACTGGGGCAAAGAGAAATCAGATAATCGTTTCTGGATTCTAAAAACTGAGTCACACTCTGCGTTTTTGAAAAGTTGGTCAGAAGGGATGCCTGTCTCTGCCTGGCGAGGCCACGTTGTGAAACAACCCTGCCGTGAGACATCCAAGACCAGTAAGGGGAAACGCTGTCATACGTCACCCAGAGCACATTTGGGGTCCCAACGCAGTGACAGCAGAAAGCTTGCGCTTGTGTCCGTGTTTTAACGTGGTGCGGGGCCGGAGCACTCCTGCTTTCCTGCTGGTCTGAACGTCCTGTCTTGTAAACCGTGGCTGGATTGCTAAAGTGCCTGCAAATCCCAATGTGAAAAAAAGCTTGAGATGAAAGCTCAACATACTGTGTATTAACAAAAAAGAAAAAACAAAAAGACATGTATTGATATGCCTATTTTTTTTTTTTTTTTTACTGGCACGTTGTATTTTTGTGTCGACTTGTTTTTTTAGAAACTCTGTGAAGCGTCCACACACACACGTACCTGTGTCCCGTCTGCCTCTCCCTGCCATGGTTCTATTTGTTAATAATATGCAGCAGTGTCTAAATGGCATTCCCCATGTACGCGCGGCGACCTTGGATGACAGTGGCCCTTTCTCACAGCCTTCCCCGAGCTGTGAGAAACAGCTTTCCCTGTACATACGAGACTTCTAATAAAAGGCATATTTCTTCCTGTTCTCTGTGGTGTCTGGAGTATTCCTGTTGAGTCTCGCCTAGCTGGGTTTTTTTTTTTTTTTAAGTATATTAACAGATTTTTTTTTTCATATTTAGAGAAAGTTGAAAGTTTCTTCCTATCTGCCTGTGTGCAAACACAGAAATGGGTGATTGATTGCTCTTTGGCACACCAGTAGAGGTAGAGAGGGGTGGAGACGAGAGAAGGACCTTCTTCATGAATCCTCTGGAAGGCCCCAGCTGCATGGGGAATTCTAAACTGAAGGAACTAATATGCTAGAATTAAATAGAAGGAAAAACTATACAGAAAACTATCTACTATTTCCAGTTACAGCCCTGCACTCACCTTAGATCATCTTGGCAAGCCAAATGTTTTGGTTGAGTTTTCTTTTTTGAGATAGAGTCGCACTCTGTCGCCCTGCCCTGGGTAGCCTGCTATGGTGTCTTCGTTCCAGCATCCTCAAACTCTTGGGCTCAAGTGATCTTCTGCCTCAGCCTCCCGAGGAGCTGGGACTGCACGTCCCCGCCACAGCACTTGGCTATTTTTATAGAGACAGGGTCTCACGCTTGCTCAGGTTGGTCTCGAACTCCTGAGCTCAAGGAAGTCACCTGCCTCAGCCTCCCAGAGTGCTAGGATTACAGGCATGAGCCACCATTCCTGGCAGGTAGAATTTTGGTTTCACATGCCATGAGCCCAGAGAAAAGTCCCAATTCTACCCTACTTCTGTTATTAACGTGGTTCTTATTTCCCAAATTTCAAACTAAGTTTTCTCTATTTCTTTGAGATAAATACTTACTGGTATTTGCGTGGTGTTTTGAAGCCCTGAAGGGCAGGACACCCCTAGGTATGTCCTGTGCACAGATAGAGGCAATGGGGTTCCCACCCAAAGTGCAGGTTTTGCAAGGACCTGTCAAAAATGCCCTCGTGTGGAGTGCCCAGCACTAGCTGGTTGTCTCCGCAGCCCTCATCCTGTCACCAAATCTAAATTCTGTCACCTCCAGATTAGGAACAAGAGATGCCTGGGAAGCCAAGGCAATATTAGCACTTGGGTTCTGAGCATGCCAGGTGTGGCCAAGTAGAAAAGGGAAGAGGGACAGATTTGTTAATTTTCTCACTGACCAGGAGGCCCATTGCAGATGCCAAAACACACAGGTTATTTATCTCGGCTGACGGCATGAAGCAGAGCAGGAAAGACAGTGTCAAAGGGACTCAGAGCACAAAGGGACTCACACGGGATTAAAGCTGGCAGCGTGAGCTGCGCGGGGAAGGGACGCAGGAAGGGAAACAGGTTGACCGAGAAGTGAAAATGTGCTCCACGAAGCCACCTTGTTTCAGTGACCTGACCTCCTGGCTCCAGAACACTTCACAGTGACTTGGGGGATCACCTGGGAGGACATGTCCCAAGGAGGAGTGAGACCAGGCTCTCTGGAGCTGTGCACTTGGCTCGGGCCAGGCCCTGCAGACAGAAGACCCAATTCCACAAAAGGGAAGAAGGGTCTCCAAGCCCAGACTCAGATGAGGATGGAAGTGGAGGGACTCAACGGCACCTTGGTAGAAATGGGCCCCACTGTGACATTATTACCACTCTTAGCCTCCATGGAGACCATACATGGTCTTATTAAACACCCCATAATATATCTATATTACACGTCGTTTAAACACTGCCACCCGCCTTCTCTCTCTATGTTCATTTAAATTAGACCAAAGGCCACTCAGAAGTCAAAGATCCCACAATTGACCAGGCTGTCCCATGGATAGGGATGAGAGTAGGGCCTGAGCTGCTCAGTTTCTGCCCAGAAAGTCAACCTGAGGGACTGTGACCAACTGGTCAACATACAGAGGTGGTCATAATAAGGAACGTAACCATCGAGAACGTGTACCATTGAGTTCTTATGGTGCATGTCCAGTCTCTGAAAATGAGGTCAACTTAAAGAGGTCGTCAGTGTAGGGAGGTGGCCAACTGTGGAGGTTCTACTGTGTATCAGGGTCAGTAAACCAAAGAAATTTTCCATTTTGTTGGATAGAGGCAGCTGGTTTTCTCTTAACTTCCTTATGTCTAGGGTGGGAAATGAGCGAGGAGACTGACCACTTCGTTGGCAGCGCCCTGTGATGGTCAGCCAGGAGGAGGCCACAGGTGGGAGACCAGGAGTCCCAGTGATGGCTTCCCTCGGCCCATTATTGCCTTTGATTTACCCAATACAGCAGCCGTCTTCAAACCTTCTGCCCGAGCACATTTTTATTAGGACATACCCAGGTTTGCCTGCCCATATATCAGGCACAGTAGTATATGCAAAATGCACATCTCATTTAGATTTTATTTTAATGTGTTTCTTCTTTGATCCTATGGGTCTTTAATGCTCAAGTGTGTACCCCCCCCCAAATCAAACAACTTCAGACAAAGCAGCTACTTCCTCTGGCTTCATTTGCTCCTCTTGAAAGAGTTAAGTCACTAAGGCTCAACTCCCTACCTCTAAGTATATCCCATTATAAATGTGTTCCTGCAGATAGCACAGTGAGCCATAAATTTAAACGTCTAGTTAACAGTCAGCTTTTTTTTTTTTTTTTTGGTGGGGGAAGGGAACAAAGATGACTCCGATAATGACATGTCAGGTAAGGAGATAATCTTCTTACTTCAGAGACAGGATATCATCTTAATAAGGCAGCTAATAAGAGCGTTCACAGGTCAGGAAGGAAGAGTGACGGAGACGCTTTAATGGAAAACCACCTTCAGCTCTGAGTAATGATTAGATCACAAAAGCTGGTCGAATGCAACTGACTTTTTTTTTTTTTTAAAAATGTGTGGGGGTGTGAGGGTTGTAATTCTGAACAAAACCTGTTTTTATTTTATTTTTTATTAAATCATAAACACATAGATCATCTATACGTCAATGCATTGATAGGGTACAATGTGCTGATTTCATATACAATTAGGAATGCTTACATCACACTAGTTAATATATCCCTCACCTCGTTTACTTCCTTATTGTGTTAAGACACTTATGCTCTATACTCAATAGATCCAACATGTACCCTTGCAATATGCACCATAG
The DNA here is from genome assembly GCF_000181295.1 of Otolemur garnettii. Classification (NCBI taxonomy): domain Eukaryota; kingdom Metazoa; phylum Chordata; class Mammalia; order Primates; family Galagidae; genus Otolemur; species Otolemur garnettii. The sequence continues at coordinate 2,862,452 of NW_003852414.1, forward strand.
GTGTGGTCCCACCATTCCCCCCTTTTTTTTTAAACAAGAAACTGATATTCTGCTTTGGAGGTCAGGGGGGTGAAAGGGAGATTGTCCTTGCACTCCGTGTAGAAGGAACTTCCTTCCCCTTAAGATGGGCTCTTTCCCCCAAATTCAACATCTTTTCTGCCAGCACTCCTGCCCTCACCTCTTCAGGTTTTACATCCCACTCAGCAAAATAAAATGAGTGTCCTTTGTCCACAAATTGAGTTTCTTTAGGTCTAAAACCTATAAGAGGGAGTCTCACTTTTAAGGGATTCTCGACGGGTCCCCTGAGATCAAGAATCCTTTGTGTCAAGAGAATAATCACTTTCCCTCACAATTTCTTTTGCCTTTCTGAGTCCGGATGCTACATAGAAACGGTCAAAACATTGTTTTCTAGATTTTTATTGATTTATTTTTTTTTCTGAAAGCAAGTTCTATCAGAACCGGCCTGCCACCTTCCATATGGGTCTAATTAATCCTGGATATGGGAGAAAAGTACAAGTGACGAGGGACTAACCCTCCCATGGTGAAGTCAGCAGCTACTCATCTTCCTTGCTTGGTGCTTATTTGCTCACAGGCTCAATTAAATGTGTGAAAACACACCTTTTTTTTTTTTTTCTTCTGAATCGCTCAGTGAACTGCTGAGTCATCTCACACTGTCGCTGGCTTAGGGGGGAAAGCCATTTGGAGTTTTTTCCCAGACACTGCGATGCCTAACAATCCCATTCTCCGCGGATGTCACCAGCCTCCCTGGATTCAGCTCCTGGAAGATGGTGCTGTTTGTAGGACTCTGTCTTATACCTCTGAAAGAAAGTTTCCCAGCTTGCTAGAAGGCTCCTTCTGAAACGGAAGTTTGGCTTCCATGAGGGATTTTATGATGCAAATATTTTCAGTACAACTTTGAAGGTTTTGCCATTAAAAACAAGTCTCTTGCATGGCTCAGGGCCCAGCTGACTGCAAACTTTGAGGGGGATGGGAAGGACGTGCCATAGATTGCTGGCAAGTGACTGGAGAAAAAACAACACACATTTCTAAACCAGTCATGACCTTGGCTAATGATCTGATTTCAGGGTTCGGTTCAGACCTGACTTGCTTTTTATTCAGCTCGAGTCGCCAGCAGCAACATACTTAATCACAGTTGTTTATGTTGGGATGAAACGGGTACCCAGAGATGGGCCAGATTAGGACTTGCCAATGAATGCAGGGTATTTTGGAAGAAAGCAAACCTTTGAACTCTGTCTTGTAAAGCCTCAAAGTGAATTTGTCCTTGCACATGCCCTGACTGGAGGCTCCATTCCCAAACTTTCTTTAATTTTATCTGCTTGGCTCAACTTCCATCCAGACACAAGGAGCTCCCACTCTGGTCTAAGCACCCAGAGTGTTCCTGCTAATCTGAGTCCGCCATTAGAGACCACAACCTGCCTCTGGCCTCCCAGTTTTAGCTGTAGGTCCAGTTCAAGTTACAATTTGCAAAACATTCTGATCGTTGCTTTTTGAGTCCCCAGACCCTCTAAAGTAACAGTCCAATTTTATACACAAGGAAACGATCGAGGCACCAAGAGCTTAGGACTTGCCAGGTGGTGAGGGACACTAATGGAACCCACAACCCATTGTCCCAACAGTGACCCCCTATTGAGATGCAAAGGTTTGATCAGAATAAATGATTTTGCTTTTGACAATTTAAAAATCTTTACTTAATGGGCATTCTGCTCTTCACTGGTGAGGAAAATAAGCACAGTATGTGCTTCCTTTGGTTTACTGTTTAAGACTCTTAACTGCACAGGAAACTAGTAATGCCTTGAAAATAAATTTTATTAATCCCAACACTCCTTACATTACACTTGAAAATTATATTAGGGTTACCAAAAATGTATACATATTTTTGTTGAGGGAAGTTTTCCCCCACTTCTTCCTCCTCCTATCTCTCTTCTTCCTCCTCCTCCTCCCCCTTCCTCCCTCTCCTCCTCTCCTCCTAGAACAAATGGCCAACCTGACTCCATCCCAAGAATTCCACCGGAAAGACCCTAGCCCACCAGAACCTTCCAGCAAGCTGTGGAACCTTCCTTCCTCTGTATAAAAACAAGCCTCCAGCCATTCTTGGTGCAGATGCCATCTTTACCTGCCCTGCTCAGGTGAGTCTCTGTCCCCTTTCATTAAACTTGGCCTGAACCTGTCCTGGTCTCATCTCTGGGTACACTGCCAAACCCCTTTCAATTTTAAGAGATGGTATCTATGTATTGCTTCTCCAAGTTGAATTGAATTATAGTAGCAATGTGTAGTACAACATATACTCAAAAGATGGCATTAATCGAATGAATGCTGGTGTCACCATGTGACAGGCATGAATAGGACATTCTTTTCTTAACATGTGTATACATTTTTTGGCACCCTCTGTACACACTTTAAGAAAGGAAAAAACTATGGGCAGGACATACTTATAAGAGGGACTTTACCTAATAAAGACAAACATTGTAACCTGATTCTTTGTACCCTCAATTAACCTGAAACAATTTTTGAAAAGGAAAAAACTGTATTAAAATTGTAATACTCAATACGTACTGATAATGAAAGATAAACACAAATCATCTTTGACTTCTACAGTTACAAGAGGTGCTCAATGTAAGATATGTAGCATAATACATAGATAACATACTACATCTAGTGGCTTATAACATGCTTATAACAGGGTGCTATAATTTTTTTTTTTTTTTTTGAGACAGAGCCTCAAGCTGTCCCCCTGGGCAGAGTGCCGTGGCATTACAGCTCACAGCAACCTCCAACTCCTGGGCTCAAGCGATTCTCCTGCCTCCGCCTCCCAAGTAGCTGGGACCACAGGCGCCCGCCACAACGCCCGGCTATTTTTTGGTTGCAGCCATCATTGTTGTTTGGCGGGTCCGGGCTGGGGATTCGAACCCGCCACCTTAGGTGTACGTGGCTGGCGCCTTAGCTGGGTGGGGTATAGGCGCCGAGCCAGGGTGCTATAATTTAAAATAGATATTGAACTAGACAAGGCCAGACTTCCCGTGGGTTTGGAAACCCCACCCTAGTGACCAGTATTTCTTTCTGTGCTTCCTTTGGTTTACTGTTTAAGACTTTTAGACTAGGGCAGCGCCTGTGGCTCAAGGAGTAGGGCACCAGCCCCATATACTAGAGATGGTGGGTTTAAGCCTGGCCCTGGCCAAAACTGCCCCCCCCCAAAAAAAAAGACTCTTAGACTAGAGACTAAGCCCGGTTTTAATCTTGAAAAAAGGAAGAGTCATAGGAAATTTAAGATGAAGAATATTTTTTTAAAAAAATGAGTAGGATCTGGACCATGAGGAAAGCAGGGTGCTGTGGGACACAGGATGGCCACAACAAAAAGCTGATTTCCTAGCTGTTGAATATCCCAAGCAGATGCAAAAAAGAACCTGAATGCTAATCTAAAATAGAAAAGCTGGCTGGGAGATTGTGAAACAATAACAATTTGCATTAAATCATCAGCTGCTTTCAGCACAGATGGGAAAAGCCTGTTACAAAATGTTGTAAGACATTTGCAGTGGGTTCCAAGCTGGACACGCATTACAAACATTCTTGAGCTTTTCACGTTGAGAATAAAAATGTTGATCATTTCTAGAGGGGATTTTTTTTTCTTTATGTATCATTTTGTCTTCGTATTTTATTTTGTTTCTGGTGAGGAGACAACATAGTAATAGTCAAAGGGAAAGGATCCATTTGCAGAGTTGGATAGATGAAACTTAGCTTCAAAGAGAAAGAATATTAATTAATGCACAGAAAGAAACCTTGAGTCCAGAGACATTCACAGTGCAAGGAGTGGCTTAACATCACTCAAGATCCTAATCAGATACAGTTACAATATCTCAGAGAGAAACACCCCAGCAGATGCCAAGGGTGCTTGCTTTTCTGGGACAGTTTCAGAGCATGGGCAGAGTTGGGGGCTGGAGAATCTCTCATGGAAAGCTTGCAAGAAAGGGTTTGCTCACAGCTTTGGCCAAGGGCTGTGTGCATCTTCTGTGAGCAGGGATGCTTCTTCTCTGCTGCTCCTTTAAATGGGCTACTGGGCTGCCAAGCAGGAGCCAGGAGTTGATGTTGCAGGCCTGTCTCCTGTGATCCCACACCCCTAGAGACAGACCCCTAGACAGCCACAGACTCTCAGCCTCTGTCAGAACTGGCTGGCCTGGGGAAACCAGTTTCCAATAACTAATCCAGCTGAATGAGGCACTTCCCTTGGCTCCAGCTGGTCTTCCCGTAAGCCAGGAAATGTTCTCTCCATTCATTATGGGATGGCTCATCAGGGACTTCTAACCTCTGATTGGTTACTTTATAAACTATGCTAGTATCTCCTGCTGTTTGCCCTAAGTCCTTTTAGGTATTCCCTCTGGATTAATTGAAGATCACGGATATCCTGTATGTGTGATTTGTTCAAGGTAATTGTAAGGCCATGAAGAGGCCAATATTGATTTTTTTTTTAAAAAAAAAGAAGATGCCATTTTGTGCAGCCTGAAATTTACCATGTAGAATTTGAAGTCCGTTTAGGAACAATAATGATCTCGTGTTCATTCATTCATTCAGTGCTTCTGCTGTATGCCAAGTGCTGAACTGGCTGCTGGGAACACATCGGGGACTGTCACGGACTTATGGGAATGGGGAACAGCTCTACTGCATCACATCCAGAGAGTGATAACTTAGCATGGAGAAAAGAAAGCAGGATTTGACAATAGAACATGCAGAATGGTTGGAGTTGAGGGATTAGAGTTGTCTGTGGCTGAGATGGTATAGGCAGATTCTGGAGGGAATACTGGCCAGGATGCTATTGACAGGTGTCACCAGGGGAGGCGGTGTGAGTAAGAGCCAAGAAGGTAAGACCAGTGCAGGTGAGGCATTCACGGCACCAAGAGAGGCCTGTGTTAGAAGGGCACAGGACCCATTATCAACAACTAATATAGTTGCAGGACAGTGATCCAGGCCCTAAAATCTGCACAGAATGAGGAACTATAGAAGACTGAGAAGGAGTGAAGTGAGGAGAAGGAGGGTTAATAATGGGCGTGGAAGTGTCGGAGGAGTAAGCAAAACATGTATCCCATTTCCAAGCCTAAAATATGCACCATGTGGCCCCCAAACAGCCACCACTGGGAAGGCTGCAGATGTCACCTAGGGCAAGAAGAGGGTAGGGAATATGCAAGACCCTGAGGGAGGTGACACCACCCTATGAGGGTGACCTGGAGTCCTTGGGCTTCTCCTGATGTCTGAGTAAAGAGAGGTCCAGGGCATGCATATGCTGGGGCCTCTGAGAGGGAGGTGGACATGCTGGTGTAACCACTGCTGACTTGTGTGTGCTCAGAGGCAGGAGTTTTGCTAGGAGTACTATTGGCCCCTTGGCCTAGGAGCAGGGTGTCATAATTTCTTTCAACCAAAATTCCCAAACCTGCCTCATGCTGTGTGTATCTGGGTCTTGACCATAGACCTCATTCATTCATTCATTCATTCGTTCAAGGCCTACTCTCTGTCCACAACATATTTGTCACTAAGCACTCACTACTGATCTAAAGAGACCTTCATGCTCTCATAAAAATGACAGTCTGAGAGCAGAGGCAGACACTAATTCCGTCAACACACTGGTAGACGTAATATGTTGAACTGTGACAAGGGCACTCCAAACCAAGTTTCTGTGAGACAAAAACAGGGAAAGGAGATGTATTTAAGACAGGGGACAGTGAGAGTTTGTGAGGAGAGACACAGAAGCTAAGACTGGAAGGATTCTGAAAATCTAACCAGAATTTGGCAGTTTATCAAGAACCCAGAAACTTGACGCTGTGACACTGAGGTTTCATTTTCTAATGAAACCCAAAATGTGAATAGTGGCTTATACCTAAAGCTATTTAAACAATATTATTTATAATAACAGAGAAAAATTGGGCCTAAACATGCAAAACTAGGTTAATGGCCAAGTAAATTATGGTATAAAATGTAGTGGCAAGGCTCAGCACCCATAGCACAGTGGTTATGGCACCAGCTACATACACTGAAGTTGGCAGGTTCAAACCCAGCCTGGACCAGCTAACCAACAATGACTACTGCAACAACAACAACAACAAAAAATAGCTGGGTGTTGTGGCGGATGCCTCTAGTCCCAGCTACTTGGGAGGCTGAGGCAAGAGAATTGCTTGAGCCCAAGAGTTTGAGGTTGGTGTGAGTTGTAATGCTACAGCACTCTACTGAGGGCAACATAGTGAGACTCTTTCTCAAAATAAATAAATAAATAAAAAGACGTAGTGGTATGTTATAGTTATTAAATTTAGTATTGACAAATAAATTCCACCAATATGGAACTATAATCATAACATATTGTTCCATGAAAGATAGTGGCATGTCAGATTGTGCCCATATCATGACTACATATATGTATTTGTGTATATGTATACATATATACAAGGTCAGACAATTAAGTTTGTAAACTCATTTGGGAAAAAAAAGTGCTATATACTTCACTGCTGAATAGCACTAAAGTCAAGGGGAGTACTTTGAAATTTGGCAATGAGGTATGTAGCATTTTCTCTAGGATGAGCTGTTGAACTAAATTGTCTGACCTCGTGTGTGTGTGTGTGTGTGTGTGTGTGTGTGTGTGAAGAAAGAGAAAAATACCCCTCATGCGTTTATTTCTTATCTCTGTCTTTGTAAAAATAAACACAGTCCTGGTACCATGGCCCACACCTGTAGTGCCAGTTCCTTGGGAAGTAGAAGTGGGTGGATCCCTTGAGTCTAGGAGTTTAAGGCTGTAATGTTCCTGGGCAACATTGTGAGATCTTTTTTTAAAAAAAAAAGCCACAGTCAGTGCACTTAAAAAAAAATTATGGCCCAAACTGGGAAGAAGGATTGTTTGAGCTCAGGAGTTCAAGACCAGCCTGAGCAAGAGACCCAGTCTCTACTAAAAATAGAAAAATTAGCCATGCATTCTGGTGGGCACCTGTCGTCCCAAATACTCAGGAGATTGAGGCAGGAGGATGTCTTGAGCCCAGGAGTTTCAGGTTGCTGTGAGCTCTTGGTGCTCTAGCCTAGGGCAACAGAGTGAGACACTGCCTCAAAAAATAAATAATGATAATAAATAAATAATTTGAACTTTTTTTCTGGCAATTTATAGATCTCCATTTCTTTGGGGTCAGTTATTGGAGCCTTATTAGTTTCCTGATTCTTTGTTATCCATGTAGTCTTGCTTTGGCACCTGTAGATTTGAAGGAGCCAACACCTGTACAATTCTGGACAGGCTATTTGGGGGAGGTAAAGACTTTCTTTTATTGTGCACTTAGGCTGAGAGGATTATCTGGAGCCTAATCATAGGGCTATGTCTGGGTCTGTAGTTGGGTCCAAGGTTGTTGGGCCTGTCGCCAGGGGCTCTAGTGGATGTGATCCTGTCTGGTCCCTGGTCAAACTACTCTCCCTCTAGGTTCTTGGTCAGTAAGATTAGTGCTGGAATGAGGGTCTGCTTCTGCAGAGAGTGGGTCTGCCACTTAGGTGCACGGTCCCTAAGGAGGACTTTCACTGAGCCATTGAGCGGGATCATAGGCAGGAAGTACTTACATTGAATCATGATTATGTGGGGCTGGGATGAAGTCACAGGGCTGCTTCAAGGTCTACAGCCAAGACTGAGGTCTCCAAACTTATCTCTGTGGTCATGGTATGTCTCCTAGTAGGTCCCTGGGCAGCTAAGGCTGCCCTCAGACCACAGCTAAGAAGGGCTGGAGCTGACTTACAGTGCCATTGTAAGATCCACAGTAGGACTGAGGTTGGAAGACCTGCCTTCAGGGGCACCGATGGGTGTGTCTCCCTCCAGGTCCCTTTATAGGCAAAACTGCTCTCAAACCACAGCTGAAAGGGGCTGGAACCGAGTTCCAGGGCTGTTTCAGGATCTGCTTTGGGGCTGAGTTTGGTGGACCTGATCATGAAAGCACAGATTGGCGTGTCTCCCTTGGGTCCCTGAGAAGACACTACTGTTGTCAGCCCACCAACAGGTATATCTTGTTCACACAAGGGGTGTATCTTGTTCATCCCTTTTCTTATGTATGAATTCAGCGGCTTCAACAAGCGAACCTTGTTTTAGATGATGAACCCTTGGTCTAAGTTTTCTGACTGGCCTTTGTTGAAAGATTTCAAAGTTTAATCAGAAAAAGAATTGCCTAAAAGCTCACCTTTTACAAATACCAAAAATAAAGGCCTTCCCAGTGATAGATGTCCAGAGTGGAGAGTAGGGCTCTTGGGGAGGAAGAGTACCAAGCTCATTCTTGGAAAGATGAGGGAGATGGAACAAGGAATGAAAGCTTGGGACTTATGCTGCTTCCCTTTGAATCCTCAGATGACAAGAGGCTGAAGAGTCTAGATCCAACACGGTTACTATTTAATAACGTTGGCCATTAGTAGACCATCAAAGACTTGTGTTCTACGTGGAGTGCCAACTTCCCTTTCAAGTCTTAAAGGGACTGGCAAAAATGCTGGCATTGGAGATAGCCTCTTGGCCCAAGTCTAAGTATTGATCCCCCTTGAAGGGGATAGGAAATGCTACTCCCTTTCTGATTAAAAGTTTCTTACAAAGGAGAGCAAAGGCCCAGGATGGTTGGCATGGTTAATAGCTTACATTAAAGAAATCTCTACATTAAGGAGTGTATGTTGCCAGAATGTACATTTTGATTATTGCCACCATGTAACTTTAATGGATCCTTTATTTATTTATTTATTTTTTCCTTTAAGATGTTGTCTCCTTCTTTACTCTGACTTCATCATCTTGCATCTTGTCTGAGTCCCATTTTCTTTACAGACTTTGCTTAAGATCTATGGTCTTTTGGGGGTGGGGGCTGGGCATGGTGGATCACTCCTATAATCCTAGCAGTTTGGGAGTCCAAGGTGGGTGGATCACTTGAGCTCAGGAGTTAGAGACCAACCTGATCAAGAGTGAAGCCCCATCTCTAAAAGAAAAATAGCTGGATGTTGTGACAGGCGCCTGTAGTCTTAGCTATTTGGGAGGCTGAGGCAAGAGGTTCACTTGAGCCCAAGAGTTTGAGGTTGCTGTGAGCTGTGATGCCATGGCTGAGGGTGACAAAGTGAGACTCTGTCTCAAAAAAGAAAAAGAAATCCATGACCGTTTTTTGTGAAAATGGAATCATCAGCTGAGGGATGGGAGGAGCACTGATGCCAGGATTTTTAGAGCTACACATGTGAAATCCCATTTTGGTGGCTCTGAAGGTAGGATTCCCAGAGGGGTTTTGCAACAGCTTACAAAGTGATTCACCCACATGCTGTAGGGCAGAGATCCATTTAAATCCAGATGAGACTTTTGGCCACTGTTTTTAAATATTGTTGGAGCACTCTCATACACCATTTGTGTACCCTTTGTCCTTCCTTTCAGGTTGGCTGGGAGGCAGAACTCTGATGCTTAGATACTCCATACTGTTTTTATTTTGTTTTGTTTTGTTTTGTTTTAACCCAGTTAACCTTAAGGGCTTGTCCCATCCCAGTCTCGTATTTTGGGCTTACTTCTGGCTTTGGTTTTACACCCACCCTAAGCAAATCTTTCTTTGGTTACTCTTGTTCCACTATCCTTTGGTTTGACCAAACAGCACAGCTGTATCTCTCCAGATGCACTCCAGGCTTGGATCACATTCTGCTGTCCCCAGATGGCACCCGGGACACCAACATCCATCACTTCTGATACGTTAACTTAGTGAAATTAATTGACTATGAAATTAATCTGGCTCCTCTCGGCTTTTTTTCTCATAGTAGGCACTCAATAAATGTTTGTGGAATGAACTGTTTGCATAAAACTTTAAAGGAATTTTAAAAATTTATTTCGCAGTAGCTTCTTTCTAATTTTCAATTTTCTTTTTTGTGCTGAAAGCAAACATATAACGTTCCTGTAAGTGATAACAGAGAAGGAGAGAAAGTTATAGGAAAAGCGATGTGGGTATGAATCTGAAGTGGAGACAATTAACAAGGCAAATACTTCTGGACTTTTGGGAGTATTTGGGAGTTTTCCCTAATAAAATTTAACGTGTTTTAATAAAGCTGAGTTGATGGAATATTGATTCCCCCTTCATGGTTTTGATTTGGAGAGCCTTTCCCTTTGTTCACACCTTTAGTATTGGTGTTCTTCCAACATCTGTCACTTTGTCCCCTGCTTGCACAGCCTCTTCTGTGACATCTACATATTGAAGAATCCCAGCCCCCAACATCTCTGGTACCCCAAGCTCTTGTGGTCTTCACTCTAGCCTGCCTTGCTCCCATCAGCTGCCCAAGAAGCCACTGCCTCTGCTGCTTGTGTCCCCGTGAATTCACCAGCACCTGTACCCAAGGCCCTGGTTATATGGGGCCCTTATCGAGCCCTGGGAGTGCTCTGGGTAATACTGTTCACAGTCCTGCTTCTAACAAAATTTAGTGCAGTATCTAAGAGCATGGGCTCCAGAGTCAGCTGACCTGGGTGTGAATCCCAGCTTTGCCACTTACTGGGTGATCTTGGATGAGTGATTTAAGTTCTCCAAACCTCAGTGTCCTCACCTGTGACATGGGAACTGGAATAATACCTACTTCATAGGGTTGCTAAGAGGATTAACTGACAATGTACCTGCTTAGTTCCATGCTTAGCACAGAATCATTGCCCCCCAAATGTTCGCTGTTATTCTTCAGGGATTCCTTTGTAAAAGTATCCCTGCAGTTTTCCCTGCTGGTCCCTTTTGGTACATGCCATGGGGGCATAGAAGGGCATTTAGAGGGATATACTGAAAACTGTGGCCTAGACCGTCACTGTTTTGTCCTCCCCCTTCCATGGTGCCTTTTTCCTTGTTCCCTCCTCCTTTCCAGTTGAAACCTTTCATGGAAACTTGACTATTGGATGCTGTGGTCTCCAATTCATCACGTGCTCAGAGCCTCCTGCACCCAGGCTAGGACCCCATATGCAACAATCTTTTCTGAATTATGGATTCTACTGCTAGTCCACTGACTGAGGTCACCATTCCTGTTCCCAAGAGAGCCTGCTCACTGTGCCCACTGATGACTGTGACTGTGGCTGCCTGAGAATTAGCCAAATACCTTCAGGGTATTAACTCCTCGTTAGGTTTGTTGTATTTCCGAAGGAATTTCCCCACATATTTCTATGCTAGTTGCGTAAATAATTTCAAAATCATAATTTGTTTTTTAGGCTTATTATTCTCCTTAAGTTCCTTAAACGATTACGATTATCTAGTTTCTTGAGACATCTTTGCATTTCAGAGTAATTTAATTCTATACTGTGGGGAACCACTGGGTACCATCTGGGGAAACACACTAAAAAAAAAAAAAAAATCCTATTAAATCTCTTCGTTCTTTAATTTCCCTGACTCTGCAGCTCAGTGAGGATGTGGTCCCAGGTAAGAGAATTTTTGTGCATTACTCAGCTGCACAGATGTTGCAAGCATTCTCAAATGGCTTATTCTTGCCTTTTTTGTTTGTTTGTTTGTCTTGTTTCTTTTGCAACAAGAGGGGCTGCCTTCGTGAAAGACAGGGCAATGTGTAGAAGGAGTGCCCAGAATTAAGTGGGGCACATCCACATGCAGGTGGACATGTGACAGTTAAGGACCCTGAAAAGCCCCTGGTGTGCACGACCAGGCTGTGGCTATTGGCAGCACACACCACCTGGGCCCTGCTTCTGGGGGCGGACCCCTGGACAGGCCACCTCCAGTTGGTTTTATGTTCCTCTTGGGGACCTCTCTAAACACCACTGCTTGGCCTATTTCTCCATGTCCCCCAATCTCAGTGGAAAAACCGACTTGGTGTAGTTTTTGCCCCAGCTGTGGGTCACAGGATCATGAGCTGTTCCTTCCCTTTTTACGGTATGTCTCATGTGCAGAGGCAACTCACAGATCAGCTCTTGAAGCTTAGGTGCCACAGCTCCTCCCTTGCAAAGCCCCTTCTAAGACCTTGAACCTGACGTGGTAGTCATCATTTTCTATTCTTACCATAAAGAGACACACCGTAATTGGGTGAGTTTCACATTCCGCAAACCTAAATCCTTACTCATGATCTTTGCTGTTAGGTGGTTTCTCCAAAAGCACAGCCTCTAGTCCCCTCCTCCTTAGCATGGCAAGTGGGGCCCCTGGGGACCAGACCCTTAAATATTATTTCTTCTGTTCTCTTTCTCTCTTCCTCAGTGGGACTGTGGGCTTTGTTTTGAACTCCCAAGCTCTGCAGTCCCCAAACCCCAGGCTGTGGACTAGTACTAATCTGTGGCCCGTTAGGAGCCAGGCCACACAGCAGGAGGTGAGCTGCAGGTGAGCAAGTGAGCAAAGCTTCATCTGTATCAACAGCCGCTCCCCATCACATGCATCATCCCCTGAGCACTGCCACCTGTCACATTAGCTGTGACATTAGACTCTCATAGGAGTATGAACCCTCCTGTAACTGCTGTTCCTGGGGGTCTAGGTTGGTGCTCTTTATGAGACTCCAATGACACCCCTCCATCTGCAGGATAATTTCCTTTCATAAAACTAGTCCCTGCTGTCAGAAAGGTTGGGGATTGCTGCCAAGCCCATTCTTCCTGTGGTGTAGGAGAGACCCAATGACACATTACCCTAACTCTGGCCTAGAACAGTAGTAAAGCCTGCCCAGCCCTGATTTGTAAACCCTGCCAGGCCCATATACCAGATCTAGGAAACAAGATACCCAGATTCCCTCTTAAGTCCCTCTCCCTAGAGCCCCACCACTAGCCTTCCAGGCTTCCAGAATAAGCATTCCTGCCCAAACTCATGCACTGGGGTGCAGGAGGCACAGTGATTGCCCTGCAGCCAATTTTAGCCCCCAGGCTACACACATACTCTAGGGAGCTTTAGAAAAGTACTGTCATTATCTAGAACATTAATTGTAGTGGAGTCTTGTGATAAAGGTATAAAGGAAAATCATTTTGTTCTGCCCTGGACTTTGGCCGAAAGAAGTATAAAGAAATTCTTTAGTGAATAACCACTCACAAATTTCAACAATTGTTCACTCTTGATTCTAAAAGTCTCTTTGCGTGAATAATTTTCTCATCTTTATGCAGAATTTTTCCACATTTTCGTTGACTAAAATATTACTAATCTAATTTCCTATTAAAAAACTCATTTCCAACATTGCAGAGCTGAAAGGTGCTACCAACCATTTAGTCTTCAATTTACATACAACAAATCCCATAATCTGATGGGGGCTTTTACACAAAGGTGGCTGCAAGCAATTACATGGGCAAAAAAATATTTCAGTCCGGAGCTGTGCTCTGTGTTAATTTCATCTGTTGAATTCCCACTGAGATTTCTCCCATTGTTAAATTGCCTATTGATGTGGATTTAGAGAGAAAAGTCCACCAAATACAGCAATTCAATGTTATAATGCTGTTTGTGCTCTAATATTTTCTTTTTAATTATGATTTGGGAAATTGGGATGTATTAGAAAGAAAAGAAGGCAACCAACTGGAAGAAATTATTCAATTTTTTTACCCCACTCAACACTGTGACAAAATAGAACATTCTCGAGGTAAAGTATTGATTTGCAAAGGCCTAGAGAAAGTACCAATGTCACAACAGAAATTGAACCAGGGCTCTGCAGTGGGATATGGAGGAATCAGGATTTCTGGCTGGCTGGCCTGGGGGCATTGTGCTTATTGGAAAGGGTTTGAGGGGAGCTTTTAGAAGCTAACTCTAGGTCATGGGGAAATACAGCCTCAGATACTACCGGCTGAGGTGTGGTCAGGCCAATAGTTCCCCATCCATCCATCCATCTATCCATCTGTTCTTCCATTCACCCATCCATCCATTCATCCATCTGTCCATTAATCCATCCATCTTTTCATCCTTATTTCCTTCCTTCCTTCCATCCATCCATCCATCTATCATCTCTCCATACATTCTTTATTGGATGTTAAGCATCCATCTATCCATCCATGTCTCCATCCATTCTTTGTTGGATGTTAAGCATCCATCCATTCATCCATCCATCTATCCATCTCTCCATCCATTCTTTATGGGATGTTAAGCATCCATCCATTCATCCATCCATCCATCCATCTCTCCATCCATTCTTTATGGGATGTTAAGCATGTGCTATGCCCCCATTTATTTTATTTATTCATTCATTCAACAAATACTCACTGAGCATTTCTGTGCCTGTCACCATGGTGGGTCCCAAGGTGAACCCTACCCTGCAGTACCACACAAGCCATTCGGTCATTACAAAACACTCTAATTAAAATTTTATTAGAGAGGGACAAGTGAGCACAGAGGAGACCTAAACAGATTGAATATGTGAGAGAGAAAAGGGGCAGTGGTCAAGAAACCTCCCTGGGAAGGGTGACAGATGCATGAGTATTAATAGATTTGCCCAGGAAGAGTGTAAAAGACATATGTTTACAAACAGTGCTGTTGGGCTGCATGTAGTGGCTCATGCCTGTAATCCCAGCACTTCAGAAGGCTGATGCTAGAGGACAGGGTGAGGCTGGGAGTTCAAGACCAGCCTAAGCAAGAAAGCAAGACCTGTCTCTACAAAAAAAAAAATTAAAAATTAGCGGGGTGTGATGGCACACATCTGTAGTCCCCGCTAGCTACTTGGGAGGCTGAGGTGGGAGGGTCACTTGAGCCCAGGAGCAGAAGGCTGCAGTGAGCTTTGGTTGACCCACTGCATTCCAGCCTGGGCAACAGGGGAAGAACCTGTTTCTTAAAACAAACAACAAAACCTTTATTGAGGTCCAATTGACACGTAGTAAGTGTCACTGACATGTAAGAAGGGCATCATTGATATGTTTTGACATGCGTACGTACCTCTGAAATCACAGTCAATAAAATGAACACACCCAAAAGTTTCCTCACACTCCTTTGTAAGCCTCTTTGGCATTCATCTTATCCACAGGCATCCACGGGCACCCTTTGTGCCAATATAGATGAGTCTTCATTTTCCAGAACTTTCTTTTTTTTTTTTTTTTGAGACAGAGTCTCACTTTATCACCTTCCATAGAGTGCCGTGGCATTCCAGCTCACAGCACCTCCAACTCCTAGGCTTAGGCAATTCTCTTGCCTCTGCCTCCTGAGTAGCTGGGACCACAGGCGCCTGCCACAATGCTCAGCTATTATTTTTTGTTGTTGTTGCAGTTGGGCCGGGGCCGGATTCAAACCCACCACCCTCTGCGTATGGGGCCAGCGCCCTACCCACTGAGCCACAGGTGCTTCCCTTTTTCTAGAACTTTCTGTAAGCAAAATTATATAGCATATGTTCCGTTTTTTGCCTGGCTTCATTCACTCTGCATAATTATTCTGAGGTTCTTGCACATCATTGTGTATATCCATGGGGTTGTTCCCTCTTTGACTGAGTACTGTTCTACCGCACGGATGTCCATAGTTTGTTCATCTGCTGGTTGAGGGACCTTTAAGCTATTTCCAGGTTTGGGGCTATCACAAGTCAAGCTGCTATAAACATTCATGTACAAGTCTTTGAGCAGAAGTAGCTTTCTTTTCTTTTGAGTAGATATCTAGCAACAGAATGGCTGAGTCTTATGTAGTGTATGGTTCACTTTTTAAGAGACTCCCACGTTTCCAAAGAGGTTGGACCATTGTACAAGCCTGACAACAGGGGATGGGAGTCTCAGTTCTACAGCCTCATAGAAGTCGTTATTTATTTATTATTACTATTTCCTATGATGGAGCGTGAAGAAAGCGGAGGTTCCAAGAGTTCAGAGATTTGGTTAGTCAGACACAGAAGTCCCCAACCATTCTCCACTGCTCAGGCCATCGGGCCACCTTGCTTTTCTCTTGGCTCATTTCTGGGCACACTTGATAGTCGCTTGTGCCGTGAATCTACGTTGAAGACTCTGGCAGTGACAAGGTCACCCAGTACGGAGCCCACGTTGCTGCTTTTGTTAATTAAGCAACTCTCTTCCCAGGAAGGGTGGTGGACTGTAGACACTGTGGCTTTATCAATTTTCCTCATGAGAGGTTTGAATTCCACCTACCTCGCAGGACCCAAATCCTTCTCAAATGTGTGCATCTGGCAGAGAGGAGGATTACAGCAAAATAGCTCACATCATAGTGCCCAAACCTGTCTTGCATACATTTTCTCCTTTCAGCTGGCCAGCCACCCACCTTGCTTTGTCCTGAATCTGAGCGCACAGTCACACTCCAGTGGCCCCGGCAGAGCAGACAGGCAAATAAAACACTCCTGCCAACCTCTCCTTCAGAAAGCTGCTTTTTTTTTTCTCCCCAGACACTTTCTGTAGGCATTTGAAAATGTGGTGATTGAGGGACAAAACGTGTACTCTATAACATGTTCCCCCCACCCCAGGGGAGAATATCACACCTAATCCACTCCTCCAGCCTCAGACCTGAACAGTGGGAGCAGAAAACACCAAAGAAGATTAAGAAAATGCTGGAATGCTGGGTGTCTGTCGGGACAAAGAGAGTGCTCGCAGCTGCTGATTTATAGGGCCGGAGTTTTCCCAGCCCTGCACTGAGGGTGATTTTCTACTTTCTCATCTCATAGCCGCTCAGCGCAACCCATATCCCTTTCTTTGGCATTCTCTCCATGGCTCCTTGGCTCCCCTTTTCTGGGGGAGTTTTTGGTTCAATTTCAGTGTTTGTACCCACCCACATGTCTCCAGGGATGAGGTTTATGGGAAGTATGCTAACAGAGGAAATCAGAAAACTGCAAGTTGATGTTTGCAATCACACATTGCCGTGGTGAGGTGTCCTTTTGAAATCTGGTGTGTGGGTCCCACAGTCCAAGTCAGAGATGTTTGGGAAAATAACTCAACCATCCCCTGGCAGGAAAAGCCAGATCACAAAGGGAAGACAGCCTGCAATGCAGGGATCCAAGCCAGGACCTTGGGGGTGGGACAGGGAACCCAAGGGACAGAGACGATCTTGCTGGGTATAACTATCATTTTCTAAATTTCCTAAGTCACGCCTGTAATCCTGGTACTCTCTGGGGCCAAGGAGGGTGGATTACTTGAGCTCAAGAGTTCAAGGCCAGCCTAAGCAAGAGTGAGACCCGTCTCTACTAGAAATAGAAACACTAGCTGGGCATTGTGGCAAGTGCCTGTAGTCCCAAATACTTAGGAGGCTGAGGTAGGAGGATGGCTTGAGTGCAAGAGTTTGAGGTTGCTGTGAGCTAAGTTGCTGTGTGGCACTCTACCCAGGGTGACAGAGTAAGACTCTGTCTCAAAATAAACAAACAAACAAATAAATGTGGTAAGTATTTCATCAGGTTTCCCAAGATCAGCTGTATATAGGTTCTCATCCTTCGGGAAGTTTTTCTGTATTTCTTCATGTTTGGACACAGTGAGGAAGGGGAGACGTTTTTGAACATCATGGTGGCATAGTGCCGGCACTTGAGAAGATCACAGTAGGAGCCTGTGATCCAGGTCATCTGACCAAGGAGATATAGGACCAAGTTTGTTGAGGGCGGAGTCCAAAATTGGAGAGTGCACTTTTTGGTGTTTCTGAATGTTGCCATGTAAGTTAGTTTTCTAAAACTATGTAAGAGCAAGCTGGGTAGCTTCAACTACAAACAACAGAAACTTATTGTCATGCAGTTCTGGAGGCTAAAGGTTCAAAGTCAAGGTCACCAAGGCTGGTTTCTTCTGAGGCCTCCTTGGCTTTTTAATGGCCGCCTTCTCTTGCGTCTTCCCATGTTTTTCCCTCCATGTGTCTGTGTCCTAACATTTCTAAAATTAAGGACACCAGTTGGATTAAGGCCAACTCTAATGATTGAATGTTATCTTAACTAATTTTGTAAAGACCCTACCTCCAGATACAGTCAAATTCTCAGGTACCAAGGTTAAGATTTCAACATAAGAGTCTGGGGAGAATATAGTTCAGTCTTTTAACACCTTGCCTGATGTGATGGCTGGAGCTGCTGCAGCCATGTTGCAGCAGCCTGAGGATGAGTCCAGCACAATACATGAGCTGGGCTGAGCGGGAGAAGAGCAGAGAGATACACACCCAGAGGCCCTAGCTGCCTGCCTTGTTCTATTAATACTTCCTCAGAGTGAAATGACAAATTCCTTACTTGTTAATCCAGTTTGAGCTGGGGTTTTCGGAGGCATCTTAATGAAGAAAGATATAAAACATCAGAAGGAAGTCTGGGTGTGGTGGTTCACACCTGTAATCCAAACACTCCAGAAGGCTAAGGCAAGAGGATCCCTTGGGCTTAGGAATTTACGACCAGCCTGAGCAAAGTGAAACCCCCATCTCTACTAAAAATGAGAAAAATTAGCTGAGTAGGGTGGCAGACATCTGTAGTCTTAGCTACTAGGGAGGCTGAGGCAGGAGGATCACTTGCACCCAGGAGTTTGAGGTTGCTGTGAGTGAGACTAATGCCATAGCGTTCTAGCGTGAGCAACAGAGTAGGACTCTCTCAAAAAAGAAAAAAAAATCAGGCCAGGCAAGGGGCTCACACCTGTAAACCTAGCACTCTGGGAGGATTGCTTGAGCTCAGAAGTTCAAGACCAACCTGAGCAAGAGTGAGACCCCATCTGTACTAAAAGTAGAAAAATCAGCGAGGCATTGTGGTGGGCACCTGCAGTCTTAGCTACTACTGAGGCTGAGGCAAAAAGGTTGCTTAGGCTCAAAAGTTTGAGGACTCTGTGAGCTATGATGCCATGGCCAATATTTCTGCAAACCCCCTCTTCCCCTGGCGGAGTCTCCATCTCCATCCTCCATCCTCAGCCACAACATGTTTCCTCTTGGATTGCAAGCTTTCACAGGGCCAGGACACCCCTGTGTCCCCTGCAATGTGGTCTAACTGTGCTGGGTGTGAACTGAAAAGGGGAAAGAATTTAATTTCTTTCACCTTTTCTTCCTTTTATTTTTTCCTTCCAGGCATTGTGTTACATGTAGGTGATAAGCAATGAATGAGATGAAGTCTCATTCCTACAAAACAGAAATTCTGGGCATTTTCAACATACAGTACACAGCTGGTGTTACCACATTGAAAATAACACAAGTACGCACAGGTTGTTCTGGAAGGGACATCTTACCAAACTTGGGGCTTGGGGATGAATCTCTGAGCAAGTGCATCTGTCTCCCCTCTTCTGCACCCCTGTGCCCCGTCTAGAGTGGCAGATGGAGGGAGGGAAGTTGGAGGGAGGGAAGTGAGGATTCAACTCTGTCCTTGTCAACGCCCCAGAGTCCAGCCTGAGCCTCCACCAGCCCTCATGCAGGAGACCCAGGGTCTGCTGTGTCCCTCCTTGCCCCCGGACAGTCATTTTCAAATTTAGTTCCAGCAAATTTCCCGTAGGGTAAGGGAGGCTGCCAGGACCCGGGGGCGTGCGGGGAGGAATTCAAGCTGTCTAAAGAGCAGAGCTGAGGACATTGTGTTACACCCACTGGAATGGGTGTCAGGCGGCTCAAGAGGGAGGTGTTTCTGACAAGAAGAAAAAGTACACAGAGCTGTGTGGGGACAATCTGGGCCCTGCAGATTGCACTGTGGCAGAGAGTGTACCCGCGGGTCCTTCTGGGCCTCCCACAGCCCCACCTGGACACCAGTGGGCCCTAAGTGCTTGTCTGGTGCTGGTGCTGGTGCTGGTGCCGGCCCCTCCGCCAGCAGCCACTGGCTGTGGGGTGCCAGCGATGCCAGGGCCAGGGAGGAAAGCCCCGTGGGGGTGGGGAGCGTAGGCCGAGGAGATTTCTTTGAGTCCAAGGGCAGAGCATGTGTTTGGCCGGAAGTCCTGATTCAGAACTTGGAATCTGGATTTTCTGCTAATCTGGTGCTTTTCCTCTGACAGCACAATAATATTGTTTTGGTTGCTAAGAGACCCTCTTGTAATTGAACATTGGGTCGAGTGGCTATAGTACAATACTATACCATGCAGATGTCAAGAGAATAGCGAGGTGCCCGAGTGACAATCAGGCCGTTTCTCACAACAGGCGTGTCATCATCTCTGAGTGTCTTTCCAGATTTCCCTCACAGGGCTGGGAGGCATTGGTTTGTGATTGCCAATGCAAGATTCTCTCCCCAGGTTGGTGACATGGCCCTAGAGTGGGCTATCTGTGCCTGTGATCAAGTTCAGCTTTGTTTTATAGGCTGCCGTTTTGGGGGCTGTTAGTTTGAATGAATCACTACCCTGATGATCAGGTTATTATAATGGCACATTAGTTTGATGCAGAGTAATGAAATATTGTTACCTCTGTAGAGCTGTTTGTCTATTACGGGCCTTATCTCATAATCCCTGCTGAACACAGACATCCATGGCCTCTTTTGTAGTAAACAGCGAATACCTGATTGAAGATCTTTTTGGAGGAAAGGACTTCAATGTCATTTTAAAAGCTAAGAGTAAAGTTTAATATTCCTAAGAGTAATTGCTTTCTGTTTTGTTTTCCATAACGGAGAGACTTTGTTTGGCTGAATCTCTAGGGGGAGGTGAGAGAGGCAGGCAAATAGTCCTTGCTCTGAATGCCCTGATAAAATTAATGTGTTCTTTTACTTTAGAGACAGAAGGAGGTGTGTGTATTGTTCACCAGGCAATTTTTAAGCTTGTGGCTGCAAGACTGGGTTCACATCTATTTGCAGAGAAATCAGGTACAAGCAATAGGTCAGTTGAGGGTCCTGATTAGTCCAAGACCTCAAGTTCATGTTTGGTTTCTCTCCTCGATGGGCTGATTTTAGTGGTAAAAATGTGGCCTGAATAACATAAAAATAGTTCAACGATGGGCTTAAAAATACTTTAATGGATTGAATTAGAGTTACGGTTTTAAAAGATGGGAATTAGATCCTCCTCTCTGTTCCCCAGCAAGTGGAAATCACAGGTGGTATTCCATCTGCACCGAACAAGGCTTCTGCTGACTCGCATCTGAAAAAGAGTTTATTTAAATGACATTAGGTGGCTCACAGATTTGAAATTTAAAAAAAGAAATACAGCTGAGCAACCATGGGGGTGGAAGGACACGTACTAGGAAACCTCAGGGGCACTTAAGTATGAATCTAGAGCATCAGTCATTTCCAGTGTTTTTATTACTTTGAGATTCAAATATCAGGAGAGAGGGACTCGTTCAATTGTTCTCCGTGGTAGTTACAGAATGTTTAAAGTGGGCAGCGATTTGGTCAGAATGAATGATAGCTTGTGCCCTGCTTGTGGTGATTTTGCAAAGGTGGCTGATGGAAGATTTTGGAGTAAGCTTGTAACACTTAAAACCTCTTCTCGGTGCCAAGACCACATGCCCACTCTTGGCCAGTGCTTAGCACACCTTGATGGACAGTTCCTTCAAGACTGGGAAATGAAAAACAACAGTTCTTTCTTCCCTACCTCTTTAAAGCATGCAGGTAAATTCGCATGACATAGAGTTCTAGGAAATTCCCAAGGTCTCACTTTACAGCTGTTCCTTCTGGCTAGAGCAGTGACCACCAACCCATGGCAAGTGCCAACTGGTTATCTACTTAGCATCCACGTCCAACCTCCGTCTTTGGAGGCAGAAACCATTTCTCACGAAAGATTTGAAACATTCCAATTACTTATTTTGGCATTCTCTCCAGCAGGTAGGACATATGACTCAATTCTGGCCAAGTCCATACAAGGGGGAGTCTGAGAAAGGCTTTATTTGCTCTTTTTGTTTGTTTGTTTGTATTTTGATTTTTGAGACAGTGTCACTCTGTTGCCCAGGCTGGAGTTCAGTGGCATCATCATAGCTCACAGGAATCACAGCAACCTCAAATACCTGGGCTCAAGGGATCCTCCTGCTTTAGCCTCCTAAGTAGCTGGGACTACAGGCATCTGCCACCACTTTCTCAATTTTTTGTAGGGACAGGGTCTCACTCTTGCTCAGGCTGGTCTTGAATTCCTGAGCTCAAGGGATCCTCCTGCTTGGGGCTCCCAGAGTGCGGGGATTAGATGTGTGAGCCCCCACACCCAACTGGCCTTTACTTTTTAATACAGACATGATGACAACCATGGCAGTCATTTGGGCCAGCCAAGTGGGAATCAGTACATGACAAATCTAAGTGATTGATGAATTCCTATCCTGTTGAAGTAACCAAACCTGAAATGAACTGACACAGTTCCAGGGTCTGATCTCCTCCCAAGCTCTGCAACAACAGGGGAGCTTTGGGCTGCCCCCCAGCTGCTCAGCCAACACAGAGCTTGAAGCATCTCTGAAATGAACTATCTTTAGGCTTCTTGCTAAGTGAAATAATAAATGTCCTTCACATTTAAGCTATTTGTCTTAGACTGTTCAAAGTCTGGGTGGTATAACAAAAATACCATAGCCTGGCTGGCTTAGACAACAAATAGAAATTTAGTTCTCTGGGCGGCACCTGTGGCTCAAAGGAGTAGGGTGCCGGCCCCATATGCCGGAGGTGGCAGGTTCAAACCCAGCCCTGGTCAGAAACTAAAAAATGAAAAAAAAGAAATTTAGTTCTCACAGCTCTTGGAGGCAGGAAAGTCCCAGACTGAGGTGCCAGTAGATTTGGTACCTGGTGAGGGCCCACTTCCTGGAGCACAGATAACTGTAACTGTGTCCTCACATGGGGAGAGGGGTGGAGGGAAGCTCTCTGAGGTTTCTTTGATAAAGGCACAAATTCAATGCATGAGGGTTCCACTCTTGTGACCTAATGACCTCCTCAAACCCCTGCCTCCAGCACCATCAGATTTTGGATTAGGTTTGGATATAACGAATTTTGAGGGGAGACAAATGTTTGGTTTATAGTGTAGGATTACAGACAGCTGAAACATCCTAATTCACACACTGAGAAAATGCCCAGCTGTCCTCAGGGGCATTGGTCTTCACAGGAGTCAACTACAGGAGGAAGACCACAATGGCATAGATGGGAGTCCTCCTTGGGTGGCACCCCGGGAGTACCCTCCTCCTCCCTCAGGAGTCACCCTCTGACTCCCTCCCTGAGCAGCTGGAAGGTCCTCTGTGTCATCGCCTTTTGAGGTGAGGGATCTGGGGGGAGGGAACCTCTCAATGGAGATGTGGGTTTAGCCCTTTGTAAGACTCGGCTCCTCACTGTCCTGGGAGCTGGAGGGAGGCTTCCCCTGTGGTTGTCCCTTTCTCCCAGCCTCGGCATTCTGCTCCTCCTAGCATCTGCACAGCCTGGCATCTGCCCACACACTAATCCTCGCCCTGGTCTGTGGACCATCTGGGACTTTAGGCAGGCGGGGTCTAAGAACTTGTCATTGAATCTCTTTTGCTACTCAGGCAGCTTTGACATGGGGCCATGTCTGGTCCTAATAACTGTGTTTTTATTTGTTCCTGGAACTCAGTTCTAGTTTTGTACATAAATTCTAAAAACTGGAGGGTGTCTTTTTCTCTGGACAAACTTCCATTTGGGAGACGTGACCAGCAGCAGCCCATTTCCCTGGGAGCTGGAAAGAGAGTCCGGCATTGCATGCAAGGGTGGTGGCTGGAGCCTCGCTTCTCACTGACCGTCTCCCCTGACATTTGCAACCATGCCCCTGCTTGGGCCTCTGAATGTCTCCTGTCTCTGTGCTTATTTTTGTCCACAGTGTGAGTGAGGATTGTTGGGCTAACAGAGACACAAATATGTGGCATAAAAAAACAATTCATTTGCTCAGATTAAAGCAGGCTTAGAAGTAAATAGCCCAGTGGTGCCGTGGTGGTTTCACTGAGTCATTGAGGACCCAAGTTCCTTTTGCCTTCCTGCTTGTCTTATGTCAGGACGGTTCTAACACCTTCAGCATCCTCAGGTGGCTGCAGGAATGGCAGCTGCTATGTTCATATTCTACCCGAGAAGACAGGAAAGGACTCACAGCTGTAAGAAGCTGTCCCAGAAATCCCATTCAAGGATTTCCACTTACATCTCATTTGCCCACTCCTAGCTGCAAGCACCGTGGGAAAGGATAGGCTTTCTCCTGGGCACATTGCCACACTGAACAGAGTTAGTGTGCTGTCACCAAGGGAGATCGGATGCTGGCTACACACCCAGGGGTCTCCATGGCATCTTGCTCTTCCCACCTGTTGAGATGGTGCTGCTGGCTGGAGAGGTCCCTGAGCTGACCTGCGTCCCTTCCTCCCCACCTGCTCCGCTGTTAGGTGAGCCCCTGAGCCTGCCACTGCGTGAAATGACACAGTTCCAGGGTCTGATCTCCTCCCAAGCTCTGCAACAACAGGGGAGCTTTGGGCTGCCCCCCAGCTGCTCAGCCAACACAGAGCTTGAAGCATCTCTGAAGTCAACAGTATGTGAACAGAAGTGAAAGGCGTTTCTGGGCAGATCATGACAGTGACATTGAACTCTGCCCAGGATGGCCGGATATACTTCATAAGACTATTCATACAGGCGTGTGACAACCATATGGCTTTCAATGAAAGGTGGGGCACTAGGAGAAGTGTTTGAAGATAGAAGGGAATAAATAAATTAATACAGGGAGTAGGGAAGACAAAGATGAGCTCTAAATACATGGTTTTTAGTACTTGTATATCACAGACACGAAATAGTGGAATTCCAGATTCCGATTTAGTTAGCGGAGAGAACTCAGTAGTCAGCAGTGAGAACCTTATTTTTAAAGCTCTCCTCCTTTTGAAGAGTATTAGATTTGGGTTGTAAATATTTCTTTTCTACTGTGATGCTATTATTTATGAAAGCAATCAAAACAGAGGCGTTCTGCCCTGTGCTGTCCTATTGAATGTCTACCTGAGAACCCTGTAACTTACATCATGCAGCCAGAGTTTGTTCGGGGGTTGCTATTTGTGATAATATTGGAGAGAAAATAGAGTTGATTTTTAAATTTGCTTTAGTAGGTTTTTCCGGGGCAATTTTCTCAAGGTAATTTTTACAATTACCTATATCATCATGGAAATGTAATAATCCCTAAAAGATTGTGTGTGCATCATTGCACAATGTATTAATTTTTAAAAGAGGAGGAAAATTCTCTCACTCTCTCTCTCTCTCTCTTTTTTTTTTTGGCAATAAGATTAACTCTTTCTTGTCACCTAGGAAAAACTGGTTTGCAAAATTCGTCTGATGAGCCACCTCAGCTAACTCACCTTTGCCTTACTTACAAGGAGATGTGAAATCGTTCCAACAACACTTTCTTGGTTCTTTCTTCTTTCTTATATTTCAGCTTACCCACACAGAATCACTTTCCTTTTTTTTTTATTGTTGTTGTTTTGAGACAGACTTTCACTTAGTCTCTCTGGGGTGCTGTGGCGTCAGCACCCCTATCTGGGGTTCAAGCAATCCTCTTGTCTCAGCCTCCCAAGTAGCTGGGACTATAGGTGCCCACCACAACATCTGGTAAGTTTTTCTATTTTTAGTAGTGATAGGGTGTCACTCTTGCTGGTCTCGAACTCCTGAGCTCAAGTAATCCACCCACCCAGAGTGCTAGGATGAGCCACTATGTCCAGCCTTCACTTTCCTTATGTCTAAAGTGCATCCTCTAAAACTTTTTACTGAAAGTACAGTCCGTGCAATGGGGTCAGTCTGCAAACTGTTCCCAGACCACCATGAGATAGGTATGGAGAATTAAAATTGGCTCGGCACCTGTGGCTCAAGTGGCTAAGGCGCCAGCCACATACACCTAAATATGGCAGGTTTGAATCCAGCCCGGGCCCGCCAAAACAACGATGGCTGCAACCAAAAAATAGCCGGGCTTTGTGGCGGGCGCCTGTGGTCCCAGCTACTTGGGAGGCGAAGGCAGGAGACTCACTTGAGCCCAGGAGTTGGAGGTTGCTGTGAGCTGTAATGCCATGGCACTCTACCCAGAGGATAGCTTAAGGCTCTGTCTCAAAAAAAAAAAAAAAAAGAGAGAATTAAAATTGAAGACTTTTACGTTTTGATGTTGCTGAAATACCCAAGGGCACAATCAATGTTCTTGATTTGTTAAACAAAATATAAACCAAAAGTCTAAGTCTATGACACATTGAAAATTAAAAAATTAGGGCAGTACCTGTGGCTCAAAGGAGTAGGGCACTGGCCCCATATACCAGAGGTAGTGGGTTCAAACCCAGCCCTGGCCAAAAACTGTAAATAATAATAATAATAAAAAATTAAAAAAGAAAATGTAAAACCAAAAACCTGGTTCTTCACCACAGAAAGTTTGAGAGGTATTGCTTTAGAATTACCTTCAGTGAAGGTATGCTGGTGACAACTTCTTATTTTTATGTACCTACATTTTGGGAAGATTGTTCTGGCCATGGTCATTTTCTCCAGTAAATGAAAGGAATTTTCCATTGGTTTTCAGCTTTTAGTGTTACTTTTGAGAAGTCAGCCATTAGTCTAACTGTACTCTTTTTATTCCCTTATCACATTTAGATTTTCTCTTTGCCTTTAGTTTTCTGCAGGTTCACTGTGATGCATGGAGATGTAAGTCTTTTTATTTACACTACTTGAGATTCATTACACTCCTTAAATCTATAATTTGGCATCTTTCCTCAGTTTGGGAACATCTTAGGTATTATTTCTGCTAATACTTGTTCTTCCTTCTTTTTCTTCTCCTTTTTGGAGATATCAAATTAAATGTATATTAGAATATTTCAATCTGCCCTCTATGCCTTTTAATCTTACTTACATATTTTCTATCTTTTTTGTTTCCTTAGGTTTGATTATAGATAACATTTTCTGATTTTTTAAGATAATAAACACTGTGCTGCTAATTATTGTCTGATAATGCTAATATCTGAAGTCTCTTTCTGATATCTGTTTTTCTCTTGGTTCCTTCTCATGGTGTCTTATCTCCTTGTTTGCCTGGTCATCTTTGGTTGAGTGCTAGTCATTGCATTTTTAAATGATTTTTAGGAATAATCTAAGGTCTAGCATTAAGGTCCCTTCCTCCACAAAGGATTATCTACAGGTTCAAACCTTCTTTAGGAAGGTTTGATTACTTTTGTTTCACCCTTATCCTAAAAGTGTAATTCTTTGTTCTGGCGTGACCCACCTATAATCCTAGCACTCTGGGAAGCCAAGATGGAAGCTCAAGCCACTTGAGCTCAGGAGTTTGAGAACAGCCTGAGCAAGAATGAGACCCTGTCACTACTAAAAATAGAAAAACTAGCCAACATGGTGTCAGATGCCTGAAATTCCACCTACTTGGGAGGCTGAGATAAGAAGCTCACTTAAGCCCAAGAGTTTGAGGTTGCTATGAGCTATGATGCCATGACACTCTACCCAAGGTGACAGAGTGAGACCAAAAGAAACAAAGTGTTGCTAACTTATTTTGGAGCCACTTCACCTGCTGTAAACTCTGGACTATAATTTAGCACCACCTTATGAAAATATAAATATAAACATTTATATTTTCCCAGATTGGCCAAGGCTCTCAAGGCAAAAGATTCCTTTCACATCTTATCATATCTGTAAGAAAGTAGTTTATTCATTTTAGGCAGCATATTTTGGTTGTTTTCAGCAGGACAATTGGTCCACATAACCCAATTTTCATTCCCCTAATAGGAAACCACTTCGATTCGTAATTCAGAGCAGGAAAATGACTCATTAAGAAGTCCTTTAGTAATGGTCAGCGGGAGAGAAAGATTATTGTAGTAAAAGATTAGAGATAGTCATGTGCAAAAGAAATTTTACTTACTCTTGTTACTCCATGACCCAGAACAACATCCATGCTCTGAGATTTTGGGTATCTTGGGCACAATGCCACAAACATAATACGAGTTGGGATAAAATGTAATCCATCAGCTGTGATCCCTGGTATAGAATCTGTGGACCTTTTTTAGTCTGTCCTAGAAAATATTTTTAAAAACCACAGATAATTTCCATGCACATTAAAATAAATTCCTCCTTTTCTTTAGAAGAACCTGAAAGAAAAGCACCTGGAATTGTGAGGTATGTGGCCAGCTCATTTTAATTTCAGAATTAGTTCCTCAAGCAAACAAGTTTGCCTCCAATGAGAGTTGCTAATATGTTATATTACTTGAACACTAGAACTGACCAGAAAAGTGTTCCTCAGAGATTAATGCACTTGCAAATCACATGATGATCCTGTTAAAACAAAATGCAGGTTCTCATTCAGTAAGTTGGGGATGGGGGTGGAAATTCTGCTGTTTTAACAAGCTCCCATCACACCTTTTCTTTTTTAAAGAGTGTGTCTTGCTCTGTGGCCCAGGCTGGA
The DNA here is from genome assembly GCF_000181295.1 of Otolemur garnettii. NCBI lineage: Eukaryota > Metazoa > Chordata > Mammalia > Primates > Galagidae > Otolemur > Otolemur garnettii. Next base: position 2,890,506 of record NW_003852414.1, read on the forward strand.
GTTCAGCAGTACCCTCATAGCTTACAGCAACCTCAAACTTTCAGGCTCAAGTGATCCTCCTGCCTCAGCCTCCTGAGTAGCTGGGACTCCAGCCACGGGCTACCATGCCTAGCTAATTTTTTCTATTTTTTGTAGAAAGGAGGTCTCACCTGTGCTCAAGCTGGTTTTGAACTCCTGGTCACAAGAGATCTTCCTGATTCCTCCACCCACAGAGCTAGGATTACAGATGTGAGCCACCATGCCCAGCTTCCAAGCCCATTTTGAGTAGCAAGATTCTGTAGCTCTCAGAACAGTTCACATTGAACCTGGATCTGCTTTCTGTGCCCAAACCAAGATTTTCTACTCATGGAAAAATTTTTTGGATGTGAGAAAAACTAGGATGTCAGAAGAGGAGCTATCTCAATGGGCAATGCGATGAAGTGTTTCAGCTGCATGGGAAGTTCATCTCCTCACAACTGCAATTATCTCCTTAGGTCCCAGCAGTGTGGGTGAAGCAGAACCCCAGGCCCAAAGCAGTCAGCAGTTCACTTTCATCAAACATACTAATGAATGGGTTTTTTAAATTAGTTTTCTTTTTTTATGTTTAGCTTTCAGGTGAATAATTTTGTTTTTTTATTTAACCCCATCCATCTTAACCTTTGCTTCCTCTAAGAAAACACATTTATTCAAAAAGCATCATGATTTAGGTAAACAGACACAAGGACAAGAAGGAGGAGCATTAACTACTGAAGAATGGCTGCTTCCTGTGTGAAGTCAGAGCTGTCATTCGCTGGACTGACCAGGTCACTTGCAATAGTCTGCAAGTCACATGTGGGGAACAGAAAAGATAGTGACGGTCTCCCCAGGACCATGGAGACCAGCAATCCCGAGGTTTAAGTGGGGACTCTTTATAACAGGCCCTGCTAAACTTGAAGCAAGTAGGGTCCCCTCCTCAAAGAAGGTCAACTTCTTTGTGGAATAAGGCAAGTCAGCTAGTTTGTACGAGTGAACAAAGTCCCTGGAGTAAGACTCTGAATAGTAAATCTAAGCTGTACCTAGGATTCTGTATCTCCTGGCAGCATAAGATTTGAGCAACCCAGGATGAGTGTGGTGAAAACACTTGGTAAGCGGTGCCATGCACAGAACATCAAGGTGAGATTGTTCTAGGTCACATCTCTCATGAGAATCTGGAAGAAAGACAGAGACCCTGGGAACGAGAGCTTATTTATTCCTTTTCTAGGCTGTCCAAGCCAATCACTCTGTTCTCCAGCATCATATCCTCCCGTAACATTTTGGGGAAGTCACTCCTGAGTGAGGTGGGGCTGAGTTTTCAGACTCGCAATCATCACCTAGAACTTTGCTACTCAAAGTGTGGTCTCTGGACCTGGGGTCCTCTTAGGAACATAGCTTCTCAGACCCTGCCCCAGATCTTCTGAATAAAACTTTGATTTTAGCAAGATCCGCTGGTGGTTCCTATGCACGCTGTTGTTTGAGAAATGCTGACTCAGACTAAAGATGACCTTGTCTAACTGAAGATGCTGTTCCCCAGCTGGGAAAGAAGAGGAGGGCTCTTGGTCAACTCTTTCCCAACACGGAAGGATTTCTCTCCAGGAAACCCAAGGCTCTGGTTTCCTAATGGTGTTTATATGGGTTCATTCTCGTGCTCCAACTTGTGAGTTTGGAGTTGCCTGAATTTTTTACTGAGATATAATGCGATGAATATAGGATCTTGGATTCTCTCTCACTTCATGAGAAGGTTCCAGAAATAAAGAGTCATCCATAAGCCTTAGGGGAGTTGAGATAAAAAAGCCTTTGGAACATGAAATTTTGGTCCAAATGGGATTTTTGCTGGTGTTGCTAATTAAGATTCTCTTTAAATCTAGGCCAGCCCTGTGCTCTCCAGTTGGCAGGCTGTTTAGAGTCTCTCTGTAAACACGCAGTGGCTTGTACAAATAGGGAGGCTTTACTTTCCCATCATAAAGAGGCCCTGAAATAAATCCCAGACAACTCTAGAAGTTTGTCTTTGCCATAAAAATAGTGGAATTCATTGAGAGCTGCCTCACGGCTCTCAGAATACAGGCTGGCCAGTAATTGGCAAAGGGAACCAGCTGGTGGTGGGTTTCACTCCATTCATGTGCGGGAAGGGGAGGGGACAGGCTTAGCTATTCTGTCTGGAACTTTAAAGCTTTACATTCAGGCAATGTTCATATTCATATAGAGGACACGAGACTGCCAGATTTTCAATTACTGACTCTGTGTCACTCCAAAGCTTTACATGGCTGGTATCCCCATGCTCCTCTCTGAGACAAAATTCAAAATTGTCAGCTTCTGACTTTTGTGTTGTTGATGGAGAGAAAGATGAGAGTTTTCCACGTTCCCCTTTTAATACATATGCCAGAGGAGGTGATTATGTGTGGCTGCGTAGACTGAAGCAGCTAAGGAGGTAGGGAGATAGATGGAAGTGGGGCTGGAAAAGCCAGAATTGAGCGATCTACTTCAGGGAGGGATCATCCTTATGTGCTAATCTGGTGTCATATCAACAGGAGGAGAGGCAGTGAATGTTTCTTAACCTCCACCCAAATTTGTCTAGAACTCTTCACTTGCATTATTAACAATCAGCACATGAAACCATGGGCCAGTTCTGTGGGTCAGCACTGATGCCCCATACCAGAATCTGACTCAACGAGCAACAGTGGCTACATGTGGATGATCCTCTGTACGTGTGTGTGTCTATGTTTCATTTGAAAAATTTCCTAGATAATTCTGCTAGGCTTGTTGGCTTAGATTCATGATCCAGAAAAGCCCTGTTGCTGTGTTAATTTATGCAAAATCCTTGTAGGATTTACCTTCCCTGCAAGGTTCTTTTTAAAGAAATTTTGAAACAATCTCAAAATTATAAAAAAGTTGCAAATAGCACTTTTTTTTTTTTCTTTTTCTGGAACCGTTTGAGATGAAGTTGCCAACTGGATGCCCCATGATTTCCGGATGCTTGAGTATGTATTTCCTACGCACATGGGTGTTCTCTTTTATTTACCACAACACAATCATCAAAATTATGATATGAAAAATGATACAGCTTTACAGGCTAAACCTCTGACCTCTGACTATATCACTATCGTTACCTTTAGAGTGTTCCCCTTGGGAAGCTGTGCACTGACACCAGTGCCTAGTCCACTCTTCAAAGCAGTTTTGGAACTCTTTTTCTGGAGTGGCCTGTAGAGCTATCATCCTTCAAGGTCTGACAATTAAGCTCATGAACTTGCCATGCATTTGTGTTGGCAGCACTGTATAAACAACTTGGTAAGGTTTTGTAACCTTGATATATCAGTGTCTCACAGCTGTGTTTGTGTTGGCATGTAATGGTGTCTCGCTGAGTGGTGTTCATTATTATTGTTGCCTGTTTTGTGTACTGTACAATGACAACACTGATGGTCATCCCAGAAAGAATTCCAAAGTTACTTTAAAGTGTGGACTAGGCGCTGTCATCAGTGCATAGCTTCCCAAGGGGAGTACGCCAAAGGTGATTGTAGTGATATTCAGCAATGAGGTATGTAGCACTTTATCTAGGATGAGCTCAAAACATAATTGTCAGATCTTGTCTATGAAAATAGACCACATTTTTCTTTGTTAACTGTTGAATTATGATCCCTTGCTAACATTTTAATTCTCTAGATGCCCTAGATTTGTCTAGAAGTATCCCACTTAGGCTGGCTTCTATGACCCCTTGACATCCAGCCCATCATTATTTGAGCACTTCTTTTTCTTCTGGCATAATTAGACATTTCCAACTCATTTCTACTTTTCCTGCCTTGGCCATGGAATCATTCATTTCCCCAGGGAGCACTGATTCCTTTTAGTGGAGAGGGTATTTAGAAGCCAGTATCTGGGTGCTGGGTGTACTCACTGCCATTAGAATGTTGTCTCCCAGTGGACAGAGACAAGTTACATATGTCTGTAGGGAATATATGCATGTACAAGCCATTCACATGCACACATATATACACACTTTTACCTCTATAATTATTTCTGTATCTGTGTCTTTAATGTCTATTTATCCATCTATTTTGAAAATCCTGAGAGACCATATCAATAATTCCAGTTCCGATCCAATTTCTCTTTTTACCTGTTTGCAACTTCTTTCATTAGACAGTGAAAAATCTAAGTCCCATTGTCCTTAGCACACTTGCTTATTGAATGTCTCTGGTGCCCCCTGAGACATCGCCACCATCTCATCTCACACCTGGGTTAGACCACTGATGCTGTCCCCTCAGCAAGGACATTTTCCTGCTGCACTAGAGTGCTGATACCTCTTGCAGGTGACCCTTCTGAGCAGACATCCTTCTCATCCACTTTAGCTTCCTTAGCACCCTGGGCCACTCCAGCTACTTCCCTCCAACCCTTGCTCGGTTTTGACCAATGCTCTAGGACTACATCATTCAGGACAGGGAAGGAATAGGAAGGACCATGCAACATTTTTATGATTTGGAAGATAAGTTTTTCTTTAGTCTGAAAGGTTATCTCAGTTAGTTTTGTTAAGCCCTAAACTTGAATTGGCTTCCACCCCACCCCCAGGTTGAGAAAGAAACCCGGGAGCTATACTGGGATGCTCTTGTTGTGGTCCTGGTAGAAAAACCACCCTCTTCGATTTCTCTGAGTTAAGTACCATCCCTGCTACCTGCTGTTCACCAACTGCATCTCGACGTCTCTTATTACTCTTTGCTTCATTTCCCAAACTCAACAACCAACCAACCCACAGAACTTTCACAACCTTCCTCCTGCTGATGCCATGGGAAGGTATCATAACAATATAGTTTTAGGTGAGAAACAAACAGAAATGACAGCTCCTTTTCGATCTAAGTGTTCTCTAAAAAATTACCATTTCACTCAAGCTCTTTTTCATCTCCTGCCATTTCCCGATGACTCACTACAACCATTCCATCCCTAATGGGACATTCCGCCCCTATCATGGTTAAAGAACTTTATATCCCTTTTGAGTGGGCTATTTAAGCATCCAGCCTTGCCCCTCAGGCCACCCAGGCTTTCAGGGACGTATGTTATATAAGCATGAGGATGATCTCTCACAGAAATCATTGTTCCAAGGTCACATTTCTGCTTTGCCTCTCACCAGCTTCTGGTTTCTTGGCAACATTACTCATCCATTTCAGAACACAGCTAGCACTTAAAAGTAGAGTCCTGGCTCCGTGTGTTCAGAAGTGTCAAAATCAAAGTAGATGTTTGGTAAAAGCTTCCTGCAATAATAGGAAACTTTTGACTGTTGTCTTTGCATAATTTCTTTCAAAAGCATCACGGACGAATGGGTAAGCGTTGATGCAGGCAATGCTACTTGGAGTGGGAGGAATGGTATTTACAAAATCCTCTTAGTTGTTGACATTAGCTTCCTGGATTTTTTTTCTTTTAACCAAACCTTAATGGAACAAATGACATGACAAAATACTCTGAAAGCCTCTGAAACACGAGATCCACCTACACACGCCTCCAGATAGCATCTCGACAAGTCTGAATGCTTGTTTGCAGTGGGTGTCTCCAAGGCTGACTCACGTCTCCTGCTCTGAGCTGGGAACCTTGGTGCTCATTCTCCACAGGCTCCCATCTCTTGCCTTGACGTACTCAGGCGAGGTAAAGCCGGTGCCCTCTTGACTGTTCCAAACCCCCTCAGAAGTTCTCTCAAATGAGTTTGGTTTTTTGAATGGTGCCTAGAGGGAAGAATTTCCTAGCACTTGATTTACATTATTTTCCTGCTGTGCTTTAGATGCCATTTTAAAATTCCATTCACACTATGAGAGGAAATAGCTTCAAGAAAATAAAGGGGTTGAAAATCTATCTCCTTTGCTTACCCATAATTCCCACTCTGCCCCACTGTCAATTAATCAAAGAATCAGGCCAGGAGACTTCAGCTGGAATGACTTTCTCTGGAGGCATTGGAGATGATTTTTTTCAAAACACGGTGGAAAGTGGATGTGGCTCTGTCAGATGACTTCCTTCCTCTCTCCTTGGAGACAGGAAAGTTGCCACTCAGACCTGGAACGAGCATTGGAGTGCTGGTGTGTGGTCTTGGGATCAACTCTGCAAACCATGGCTTGTCTGGGAGAGAAATCTGGATAGCAGGATGGTATGGCCAATGATTGAGAAGGTGCTAGAAATTCAGGGTTCACCTGGAACAGGGGGAGGATGTACCCATAAGCCCTTCCTCAAGCTGGGGTAATGCAGGACATCAAGAGCATCTATGCTTTGCGTTCCTTAGGGAACCTGGGTCCTTGAAGTCATAATGTTCACAAAGCTGAACTGATAGAATCTGTAGACAGTGAAGTGTTTCAATTAAATCCAGCTCAGTTGAGTGTGTCTAGAGAATCCCTTGAAGAGATGCTTAGAGAAATGGTCAATAGGGTCGGATCATGATTCTCAACAGGACTCATTTTCAGACAAGTAGATGGAAGATGACTTCAGCTTTGGAATTGAACAGCTCGTGATAAAGTATCTGTTCCTTGCAAGTAAACCTGTTGCCCTTGTGAGCTGGTTCAAAAGGAAGGACTTGTCCTTGGCCACATGACACACTCACATTGCCTGCCTGATAGGATCTGGGGACATTTTCTTGTCTATCATCCCTTTATTCAGTGTACCTCCTAGAACTTTATCATTCCATATCTGTGACAGGAAAATGATGTAGTTTGAAGACTTGTGGAAAACTGATTTGATGTTGCCAATTCTATTGTTTAAGAATAAACTCAAGGCCAGGGGTGGTGGCTCACTGAGGTGAATGGATTGCTTGAGGCTAGGAGTTCAAGATCAGCTTGGGCAATATAGCAAGACCCCACCTCTAAATATCATAAAAGCTTGGGTGGTAAATGTCATAAAAACTTAGGTGGGCTCAGTAGCATACCTGAGGTCACAGCTACTCAGGAGACTGAGGTAGGAGTATCGCTTGAGCCTAGGAGTTGGAGGCTGCAGTGAGCTATGATGGCATCACTGCACTCCAGCCTGGATGACAGAGTGAGACTCCATCTCTGAAAGGAAGAAAAAAATAAGAATAAACACAAGACCCCACTGAGTGAGTAGTTGCTGGCCATCTACCATCATTATACTGGATTATTAAATACTGTTGTGTTACTGGTTAGCTCTCAATGCCCCACATTTCCATCATTAGGCAACATTTTTAGTGTTAAGCTATTGAAGGTGTTAAAACGTACTCTGGGTTGCATAACAAAATCTTAACATGTTAGTAATATCAACGTCATTTTGTGGGTTCATTGATCACTTTAACCAGCTAAGGCATACCCCCAAAAAATGGCATAGGAGATGGGTACTCTTTGGTCTAGGCTAGAGAAGGAAGGGAAAGCCCATAACTGGGTCAAGGCAGGTGCTCTGAATTATCCTCATCTCCTGAACTACTGGCTTCCTGCTTGCCTTCCATTTAAGACGCTTGGGCACTATAGCTTGAGCCCTCTCCCAAGGTCACAGGGTAGCACAGACAAGGCAAAGTTTCAATGGAGTTTCCTGTCCCATCTATCTCTCTGAGTACTTCTTGGCTTGGGGTGTGTGCTGCATTGTAAGTGATAGAGTGTATCACGAGAGTGCTTAGAAATATACATGAACTTGAGGTTTCTAATCTTGAGCAGGAAATGAAAGCTAAGCAGAGTGATGAAAGCTCTTTTGGAAGGAAAAAAAAAAAAATGTTACCGCAGCTGCCTTCTACCTGCCAAACCCAAAGCTGTTCTCGGATGTGTGTGACAGAACTCAATAATCATATATGACTCCGTACTAAGGCCTGACTCCCAGCAGAAAAGTCTGCTGTGGATCTAAACCTCGGAGTTTGGTAACATTCTGCCCTTGGGGGTTTGTGTGAAGGGAAATATCATGCAAAGTCTTTTTTAGCTTTGACTTCCGTGATTCTATGGAAACAAGGCAGCCGAGCTTTGAATCCGATGAAAGATAGAATAGCTGAGACGGCAACGCTTTGAGGTTGGAAGGGAGGGAGGGAGGGCAGGAGAAGGCATAATAGGATTTATTTGGGACTCTCCTTGGCTATTCACTTTTGTCTTTGGGATCTGAAGTAGGAACTTTTTCAATGGGCTGCTGACTCGGATCTGAGAGGGAGGGTTATTGGTTGTGTTTAGACAACGGCTTTGGACAAGAGAAAGAAAGGACGTCTGTAAGTCTTATTGTCTGGGCATCTTCAACCTTGGCTTGTTAATAACATTTTTGGTGTCTCCCTGCCCTATTGAGAACAATGGAACCCTAAGACAAGATTTAATGTGAATTGTGTTTTCTATTTATTGTTAATGGTGTGATGGGAAAAACCTCAAAGTCTCAGAAATTCAGTCCTGGGATTGTCTGCATGAGTGAGTCTAAGACGGGTGTAGAGGTACATGGTGCTTGCTTGCGATTCTTGATGGACAAGCACACTCCATTTGTGGCAGAGCAGATGGCCAGACTGCTCTTGGAGTTCAGAGTGTGTCTATGGATGTTTATATATACACAAACATGCCTGGAGCAGCTGTCTGCCTGTGTCTCCCTCGTGAGATGGGAGTCCTGGATCCCCAGGTCTGCAGCCCGAGGCACTTCCAGTTCCCGCCCCCCCCTCCTTGTGCAGTGAACATCAAGGTGGAAGGACTACAGGTTGGTCTCTCTGGGGGACTGTTCTTACCTTTCACTACAGGTCTGAGAAGCCATCCTGCACTCTTTGATCACTAAAGTCATGTAGTTGGGGAGACAGATTGGAGCTGAGGAGGGGTAGGGAGGGAGACAGGGTGGTCATTGATCTCACTGAATTTGAGACTCCAAAGAATACAGCCAGATGCTCAGTCCAGCACTCTCATTTGAACTTGAGAAGACCAGCTGGAATCAGCCTGCTCTCCCTTACATTCACCTGCTTTCTTCCATACCAGTGTAGTCTGATGTTAAGTGATCTGATTAAAAAATAATACGTGACAAGAAGCTGTGGAGAAAGGGGGCCTTTATCTGGGCTTGAATACAAATGAGGCAAAATTGACGAGGTCTTTACTTATGAATTTAATATCATCTACGTGGATCCTGTTATAGGAACGATTTTTGAAGATGTTTTAACAAGTACTTGCTCATCAATATCCTCCTCTAAAAGCATTCCAGAGCCAGGGTGGCTGCCACCCTCTGTGCTGAACATGCACCTTTGACAGCCAGAGTCCCTTCTAGGAATTCCCCTTGCTAGAGCAGTGACAGTGATGCTGGTATGCATGTAAATGTTGGCTCACTGGAATCTCTGTTCCAACAATGAGTATCTGCAGAAATGGTAGGGGCTTTGTGACCAGCTAAGACTCATGTGAACAAGCATGCTTCTGTTTTGCCAAGTGTATACAGAACCCTCCCTCCACCTGCCTTTAATCTCATCTTTTCTCCTTGAGATACGTCCATCACATTCAATATATGGGAATCTTGGTGGTCTAGTTAGTCTCAAGATGTCGGTTCTATCTCCAAATGTCAGAGAGAGGAAGACTTGAGTCTGGTCAGTTTGTCTAGCACAGCTGTGTCTATGCCCAGAATGTGGTTGTTGTCACCTAGAAGAATGATCCTGCAGGGTCTGGTGGGTGCTTCTCCTTTCTCTGCAGGACCCAAACTGGAACTGGAACTCCTATTTAAGCCTTAGGAGCAGGTCCCACATTGATTGGGCCCCAAGATCACTACCCCTCTAGTTCATGTTCACATTCTCAGGCATTTGTTCCAAGATGCTGTGCCATCCTAGACTGGTGGGTGTGGAAGGGCTTTGAGCATGAGGCCCCTGCTTCCAGGGGACCAATCCTTTCTCAAAACCCTCAGGCCCTAGCTGAAATGAGGTCAGTGGCAAAGACCTCCCCCTTCTTTCCTTGTAAATTTCCCCTTCAGATTCTTGGCATTTTTTTCAGCCACGGGCTACAGTTAGAATGCCCTAACCCTGTGTTCCCCAATCCTCAGGCTACAGACTGGTACCTATCTGTGGCAGTCAAAAGCTGGGCTGCACAATAGGAGGTGAGCAGTGGTGAGTGAGGGAAGCTTCATCTGTATTTACAGCCGCTCCCCATCACTCCCGTCACTGCCAGATCTGAGCTCCCCTCCGGTCAGATCAAACCACCACTGAAATTCTGTAACATTGATCAGAGAATTTATAGATTCTCATAGGAGTGGAAACCCTACAGCAAACTGCACCTGCTAAGAATCTAGGTAATGCATTCCTTATGAGAATTGAATGCCTGATGATCCAAGTTGGAGATGAAATGCACTTGAATCATCTGAAACCAGTCTCCTCCACCCTGGTCCATGGAAAAAATGTCTTCTATGAAACTGGTCCCTGGTGCCAAAAGGTTGGGGACCCCTGCACTAGCCTCTGTCACCTGGTTTCTCTATTTTCTTTCAAGGGCCTGGGCCTCCCCTGGAAATTGGCATGTCACCCCCCACAGAACCCTTTGCATCAGGAGGGTTCTGGGGAGCTTCTTCCAGCCACAAAAATGTCTCTTCTGGGTTTTCCTCACAGTAATGGACACCCACTGGCTCTACAGTCACTTAATTACAAGAAGCAACTCAAATTCTCCTTTCCTAAGAGTAGAAATTGGTTCTGAAAGTTCTTGGAGGCTGACCCAGGGAAAGAGGTGGCTGAGCACTCATGTCAATGTCAGTGCTGCCCTTCCCAGCATCCTCTTTTTTTTTTTTTTTTCAAACCATTGACATATTTATAACTGCAGGCTTCTCCCAAGACTACAAAAACCTGTAGAGAGTGACTACTTTAGATATTATATGGTAAACCTGTAGAGGTCATGCCTTTTCTGGAATGATATCAGCCAGTGTGGAAGAAGGGATTGTGTGCTGTCAAGCCTTGCCAATCTGATGACGTTCCTGATGGAATTAAACCTGCCAGCTACAAGTCTTCTGAAGAAGCCAATAATCTCACTAAAGAATGTGAACAAGCTGAGTGACTTGGAGCAGTGGATGAGTCTCTGAGTGAGGAGCCTCCGAAGGCTGTTCTTCAGTGGGCCGAGCATGATGAGTCTTCAAGTTCCGTGAAGCTGATGATACTCAGTCACCTGATGCTGAATATATAGATTTGCTTCTTAATCCTGAGTGCTACACGGGTTATGAGGGACCAGAGGCTTGAGAGATATGGAATGTCATCTAGGAAGAAACTTGTTTTAAACCACAGACAATTAAAAAACCTTTACATCCTTTGGCTCCTGGTTAACAGAACACATTTTTACAGTTGGCTAGAAGGACTCTGTGTAGAAAAAAGAGCATTCTACAGAAATATCTTGTCTACATGAAGGCATTAGGATGCATCCGAGTGCCAGATATCTTTTACAAGATCACGGGTTGGAAAAGAAATGGGGACACAATATTACAGAATTTCAGCGGTGGTTTGATGACGTTTTGATGGAAGAAGGGCCAAGAAGGCTTCAGAGCTTGTATTTTCTCTTCTTAATAGGATTAAGCGTTTTGTCTAAAGTGTTACCATTTTACCAGATCTTCAGCTCTTCCTTGGATACAGTTCAGGATGTGAAAGACAAAATGCTACTTCTGGAAATACTTCATGAAATCAAGTCATTTCCATTGCATTTTGAAGAGAATTCATTTTTTTGCTCTACCTGAGTGACGCTGATGACCAGCCCCACCACCACTGACACCGCAAACAGAAAAATTGCAGTTTGAAGAAATTGGTTGTCCGGCTACATCTTCATCACCCGTGGTTGACACCACGCTACTTTCACTCCTCAAAACTCCATGTTTTTTTGTGTTTTTTTTTTGAGCTTTCCATTTAATTTGTTCCTATCTTGTTAGTACCTTAAGATTTCTTTACGTAGAGGAGAAACTATCGTTGGTTAAAGAAGCACATTTTTCTTTCTTTTTGAAACAAAGTCTCACTCTGTCACCTTAGGTAGAGTGCAGCGATATGACAGCTCACAGCAACCTCAAACTCTTTGGCTCAAGTGATCCCTTGCCTCAGCCTCCTGAGTAGCTGGGACCATAGGCACCTGCTACAACACCTAGCTAGTTTTTCTATTTTTAATAGAAACGGGGTCTTGCTCTTAATCAGGCTGGTCTTGAACTCCTGAGCTCAGGCAATCCTCCCACCTCGTCCTCCCGGAGTGCCAGGATTATAGGTGTGAGCCATGGCACCCAGCCAAGAAGCACATTTTTCCTCAAAGAACTCCTTTTTTTGGAAATTTCCCAAGAAAAGATGCTCATCAGATCAAAGAAAGTAGAACAGACAGCTAACTTTCCTTGCAGCACCAAATCCTGAACTCAGGGGGCAATAGTGACAACTGGCCCTTGTTCTTCTCTTGCCACATTTGAAGAACAGGTTTGTGTTTGTTTTTTCATTTTTGTACCATTCTTTCTGCTTCAGGTCCCACTGCTCCTTGTTGGCACCCCAGTATGGGGAATCCTGACGCCCTGATCTGTCACCACTATGCCAGGCCACTCACCAGCGTCCGGTTTTGACCATGAAGGGTAAAGCTGAACTTCCCTAATGGAGAAGCAGTGTTTGCATTTGGATGTAAGCATGTGTCCCGTGCCCCTGAATCCACCCCGGGCAGACAGCTTGCTCTTGTCTCTGCAGGCCCCAGATGTCCTGCTGCTTCCTCCTGTAACACACTCCTCGTCCCTCCACCATCTGTCACAGGCCTGCAGGTCCCTGGGGTCCACGCCCATCAGCACTCTCACAGAGCAGCTGCCCTGAGGCCTCTCATCTGCCTATGAACTGGTCCCTGTGTCTCTGCCCCTCTGTGGCCCTCCACTTTCTGCACCATAAATGTCAATTCTGTTATTGTCTAGACATGCTAAAATGTAATTTTTTTGAGGAAAGGGCATTGTTTTGCTTGTCTGAGTCCTTCCCCTCCCCCATGAGTTACATCACACAGCTGGTGTTGGGCAAATGCTTGACTCAGTGAATGGAGGCTCTCCAGGCAGCAGCCATGGATGGCCAGAAAAGGGACCAAATTGGCAAGAAAGCCACGTGCACAAGAGCTTTGGGGAGTCTGAGGCAGGCTGGGGCACCCTGAAAGGATGTCATGCTTGGAGGACTAGAATGGTCTTATAGCAGGTCCTAGGAGACAAAGTCCTCTTCTGGACAGTAATACTTTGTATGGTCTTGGGAAAGTCATTTATTGTTATTAATGACAATGTTATTGTTATCAATGCAATGGCTACCATGTTAAGTTCTTTGCTTCCCTTATCTAATTTCATCCTCACAAGAAAACTAGCCAGTAGTAGTATTGTTTCTGACTTTCAGATAAAACAGAAGTTCAGAATTTACAGCTGGTAATTGCAGGGCTGGGATTCCAATGCATGTGTACCGATTATATTTCTGCTACATCAAATCACCTCCCACTGGCCTTTTGGAGATCCTGTTGTTAAACAATCTCCAAATTTCCCCTGTATGTTCACGACTAGGCTGCAGTAGAGATAGTCACCTTTGCAAAAGAGAACACTGCCTCTCAGCACCAGGGTCTGCCTTGATTGCTATAGTGGGTGGGGTTTACACTCCTCAGCTTATCTTTGCACAGTCTATATACCACCTCTTGATAGAATTTGTTGATGAAAAATTTTATCAATACAAAAAAACCCCCAGAAATACCAAACCTACCCTGTGAAATGAGAGTTGCAATTTTCTATCAGCTAACTTAAGCATGACAGTATACAATAAGCAAGCATGTGGTGGGTGTATTGGTTTTCTGTGCCTGTTGTAATGAATGATCACCAACTGAGTGGCTTAAAACAATGCAAATGTAGTCTCTTCCAGTTCTAAGGTCAGAAATCTTAAGTCAACATGTCGGCAGGGCTGATTCCTCCTGGAGACCTGTTTCTTGTCCCTTCTAGCATTTAGAGGCTGCCAGCATTCCTTGGCTTGTGGCTACATCACTCGTCTCTGCTTCCATCGTCAGATGGATTTCTCTTTTTTAACTTCCTTCTTATAGAGACCCTTGTAAATACCTATAGGGTAATATCTCCCATCACGGCAGCCTTAACTTAGTCATATTTTCAAAATCCCTTTTGCCATATAGTGTAACATTCACAGATCCCAGGGATGAAAACTTACATATCTTTGGAGGGCAGTTATTCAGCCTGCCACAATTAATTTCTGGCATTTATTTCTATTTTTCTCAGCACTAACGAATCAGGAGATGTCATCAGCCTAGTATGGCTGAGAGAAGGGTGCCAGGTCTGGTCAGGCGCAGCAACTATTCTAGTGACCCATCTTAATTCTTTCTTCCTGTCTTTGGTAAGAGATTCTTACCCTCCTCCTCCCCTGGCCCAATTCCTTCACTGTGTCCATAGTTATACACTGAGGTGTTGATTTTTTAGTTATCTCACATGTAATCAGAGTGCATTTAATTCCAATAACATTTATCATGGTATTGCTAATGAGGCTTTACTTAGCTCCAATAAACTCTACAAAATCCCAGCTGTCCACTTTACGTAATACCCCAGAATGTCTCCTTCATGCTGCAGCTAAGCTTTCTACTTGATTTTGAGGGCTCTGGGCCTAAAAAGCTGGAACTGCAGGCAGGTTGGGGACCCTTATGTGAAATGCTTCCTAGAACACACAGCTCCACTTCTCCTCCCTGACTTTCAAGGATCTTTCTACTCAACTGTCTCATGCTAAGGATTGTGTGAGCTAACCCAGAAAAAAAAAATTACTGGAGAATTGTGGTTGGAGAAGAAGGAATTTCAGTGATGAGTTGGTTTAGTGGTGAATAAGGAGATGTTTGTTCTTGAATGTTCTCTTGTCCTTCACAGCCAGAGATAACCAATGCCTCCTCTCTAACCATCCACCTAAAAATGTAGGATTATATTTCTCAGCTCTACAATACTCTCTGCAATACTCTCTGGAGTTTTTCAGTTAACTGCTAGCTGGAAACTCATTGAGATATTTACCCCAGGTATTGAAGGTGGAGTATTTTATAGGCTGGAATTTCTTGAAAGAAAATTAGTGAGAGCCAAAAATCATCCTTCTGGAAGCAGGGGGCGCTGGGGGATACACTGGTTTTCTTCAAGGGAAACCTGGAAAGTGTGACACCCTTGGGTCCTCTGGTGGTGGTGACAAGTGCTCTAATATGGTCAAGTAAGTGGTGGCCAGGTGGAAGGTGGGTGGTGTGGGGCTGGGCATGGGAGGTAGGGAAACAGCTGCAAAAAAGAAAGAGATTTGCTTTCCTTTAACTTTTTATTAAAAAAATGTTTAATCCATGGAAAACTTGGAAGATACACAGAATAAATACCCTAGTTTTAACCAAGCATTACCATTTAGCCATTTTGCATTCTCTGACTCACACACCTACGTGTGTGTGCATATCTATGTGTGTGTCTATGCACACACATACAAGGTGGCCATAAAGTTCTTATGCAGTTTAATTTTAAATCAAATCAAAATTTAGTTTTAAATTGCATGTGGACTTTATGGCCACTCTATACATATATTTATGCTTTTTTCCTGAACCATTTAAAAATGTGTTGACAGCATCATCACCCTCATGCCTAAGTATTTCAGCCTCTTACATCTCCTAAGACTCAGGACATTCATTTATATTATCACACCATTTTAATGGCATCTAACTTCAATAACATTTAAAATATAGCCCATGTTTATATTTCTCCAACTATCTGAAGATTTCTTTTGTAGCTTTTGTTTTTCAGTCCATAAAAGGACTTTAAAAATACCTTTTATTTTATTTTGACTTGCTAGTAGAAAAATTGTAGGAGCAAGAAGAGATGCCTGAAGAGGATTGTCAGGAATCTTTTTGGGCTAAATTATTGGGTAAGAGTCATGCCCTGTCAATGTCATGCAGTCTGTAAAAAAAAATTGTTTTGGATTCTGTTTCTTTGAATCCAAGTTGACATTAAGTCGTGATGGATCACAGGGTTTTCTTTTGTTGCTTTGGGAGGGTCTTTTCTTAAATTTTTAAATATTTATGTATGTATGGTGAATATGCCAGAATATTAACAGCTTCTCTTAATGTTTAATCCAGGGGTTCTCGGACTTTGGTGCTCTTAAGAATCACTTAGAGGGTTTATTAAAAACACAGATCCTTGACCTCTGCCATCATGAGATTCAGATTTAGTGGGCCAGGGGTAGGGCCCAGAAGCTGCAGTTTTAAAGACTATTTCCAGGGGATTCTGACACTCAAAGGAAGAAGGACTTCATAAGTTAGGCTTATTAGAGGTAAACTTTAAAAAACATGTTGGCTGGGTGTGATGATGGCTCACACCTGTAGTCCTAGCACTCTAGGTGGCTGAGGCAGGCAGATTGATTGAGCTCGGGAGTTTGAGACCAGCCTGAGCAAGAGTAAGACCTCATCTTTACTAAAAATAGAAAAATTGGCTGGGTATCATGATAGGCACCTATAGTCCCAGGTATTCAGGAGGCTACAGCAGGAGGATTGCATGGGCCCAGGAGTTTGAGGTTACCATGAGCTAGGCTGATGCCATATTACTGTAGCCTGGGGCAACAGAGTGAGACTGTGCCTCAAAAAATATAGATAAATAAAATAATAAAAATAAGTCTTCAAAAATCAAAAAATACATATATTTTTAATTCCAAGAGAGTGATTTCACTAATGATGAACAATGATGAAGAATAATTATAAAAAAATTGCACTAGTGTGAGTGGTGCCTGTAGCTCAGTAGGTAGGGCTCCAGCCATGTACACTGACACAGAGGGGTTTGAACCTGGCCCAGGCCTGCTAAACAACAACAACTGCAACAAAGAAATAGCTGGGCGTTGTGGAAAGTGCCTGTAGTCCCATCTACTTGGAAGGGTGAGGCAAGAGAATGGCTTAAGCCCAAGAGTTGAGGTTGCTGTGAGCTGTGATGGCATGGCACTCCACAAAGGGCAACAAAAAGACTCTATCTCAAAAAAAAAAAATTGCACAAGTGCATGTGTATACACACACACACACACACACACACGCGCGGAGGTGTCCACTAATTTGCGCATGTATGTTCTAACGCGATACTTGTTATATCATGTGAGTAACTATCCATTCACCTATAATTGTGGAAAGACCACTGCAAGGTGAAATGCAAGCATACTAAATACATAGTGAGCTATGACATTCTTCTTTTTCTTCTTTAATTCCAGTTAGGGGGAATGACTGGAACCCAAGTCAAGGCTGTCTTTGCCAGACCACTCTCTTTGGATCACCAGGAAAAAAGCCTGCACTGGATGACCAGGCAGGATGATATATTTTCAAACATATAGGTATTTGGTCTAGAAAAATAAACGTAGAGCGAGAATCTCTAATAGACTACTTCACTGGGTCCTGTTTACTCCTGGAAAAGTTCTCCCCAGACATAGTGAGGATTCAAGGTCAATACTTATCTAAAAATGAAACAAATGCCCCAGTCATGCTGTGAGTATGTTCTTGAAATAGGGTGGTTTTTGTGTCACTGGGGGCGGGGTGGTCTCTAGGTGGACCACACTCGGGGCGAGACTGTCGAAACTTTGTGGACCCTGTCATCTAGTAGGACAGAAATAGTCTTCCCGCAGATTTTCACTTCCTTGCCCTGTGTGAGAAGTGTTATGCCACTTCATAAATGTGAACGATGTCAAGGTCCTTTCAGGGTTAAACGGTCCCATGGTTTCTCGTGTTGGGGCCCTTAGGGTTGGTTAGGAGTTCAATATGGAACTCGTGGGATCATGTACTATGCCAAGAGAGACATTTTTTAGAATCGAGCAATTTTTTTTTGAAAAAAGAGATTAGAAAGTGTAAGGAGCCTAAAGAGACTATTTAAAAGAGATATGAATATACTTAGGCTGGATTTAGACTTAGAGAAGAAGGATGAAGTAAATTATCTCTCTATCTTGAGTTCCTTTTTTTTTTTTTTTTAAACAAAAAGGTGGTTTACTAAAATAGTTTCTAAGCACAGTTACTTAGAGTTGGTGATATTTTGGGGAAGGAACCACCAGCTGGTTCAATGATAGTACTAAGTACTCTGAAATTTTTTCTGTGTGAAAATACAACTATATTAATTAAGATTCAGATGGGTTTACTCACATCTACTGGTGTATAAATACCTGTGCTCTGGTGACTTGGCTAAATTTAAAAGCCCCTATTGTTTGATGAATTTCACAAATATTGCATTTCATGTAATAGATGTATTCATAAACCCAATAATATGTATTTAAAGAATAGATGTTTGCTATAGGATACTTTTTTTTTTTTTTTTTTTGAGACGGAGTCTCACTTTGTTGCCCTGAAAGAGTCCCATGGTTTACAGCTCACTGCAACCTCAAACACTTGGGCTCAAGTGATCCTCTTGCCTCAGCCTCCCAAGTAGCTGGCACCTGCCGCTACACCTGGCTAGTTTTAGAGACCAGGTCTAGCTCTGGCTCAGCCTGGTTTTGAACTCCTGAGCTCAGATGATCCACCTGCCTCAGCCTTCAGGCGTGAACCACGGTGCCAGCCTGTAGGATAATATTTTTGAAATATAATACAACTTTCATCAAGCTTCCCTTTTTCCATTTTATCTTTTCTTTCATTCAAGCTGTGGGACTATTCTGTGACCATTGGTCTTGAAGGGGGAAATGAGTAGAAAGCGGAAAAAAAGATGCCTGTTTTTTAAAAAAAAATTAATAAGAAAGGCAAGGACTCAGGGAGGATTTGTGGGAGCTCCCTGTGAGTAAGAACACAGCTCCTCACCTCGTCCTCCATGTCAGCCTGCCACACTAGGATGGGTGTCCAGGGCCCAGAGAGAAAGGTAATGCAGCGAGAGGCTAGTGGAGTGGGGACAGGGAGAAGGGACCAGGCAGATAGGAGTGGAGTGAGCCGCACAGCTGGCATTCGGCCCAGGACCACTCCGTTGGGGGTGGGGGCTAACTGTAACCCCCACCAGTGCCTTGTAGTCTGATTAAACCCTGACAGAGAACCTCCCTTAAAATGTCCCTGAAAATGCCTAAGAGAAAGAGGCGGGGTTCTAAGAGAAATGAAAGTAAAAAGGATACCCCTTGATAGGGTTTGGATATTTGTCCCCTCCAAACTTCATGCTGAATTTCCATCTCCAGAGTTGGAGGTGAGGCCTAGCAGGAGGTGTTTGGGTCATGAATGGCTTGGTGTCTGCCCCACGGTAATGAGTCTGTTCTGGCTTTATTAGTTCATAAGAGGGCTGGTTGTTAAAGGAGCCTGGTACCAACTCCTCTCTCTCTTGCTTCTCCTCTTGCATGTGACACACCTGCTCCCTCCTTGCCTCCTGCCTTGATTGGAAGCTCCCTGGAGTCTTCACCAGAGGCAGATGCTGGTGCCGTGTTTCTTATACAGTTTTCAGATTGTAAGCCAAATAAACCCCTTTTCTTTATAAATTACTCAGCCTCAGCTATTTCCCTCATAGCAAATGCAAAATGGACTAAACACACTCTTTATGCCTGTACTCTGCTGAGCTCAGTAACATGCTGAAAGTTCTACTGAGCTGGGACCATTGTAAAACACAGCCCTTTACACAGGCACATTGATGGCACCTTGATTTTGCCTGCTATGGTGCCATTTTTGCATGCCTACATTGACACTGGAGGGGAGAGAGCACATACTTCATCTCTTGTAGTTTTTTTTTTGCAGTTTTTGGTCAGGCCTGGGTTTGAACTGGCCACCTTGGGCATAGGGAGCTGGCACCCTATTCCTTGAGCCACAGACACTGCCCTCTTGTAGTTTTTTTTAAAGAAGTGAAATAAATGCTTCTGCTAAGGTTAGTTTTTCTAAAACACAGGTGTAAAAACATTATTTATAAAGTAAACTCTTTCAGATGCTCCTATCTGCCTCTAGGATGCCTCGTAAGCATGCCATTTCCCGTCAGGCCCATTGCATCATTCTAGCTACTGTGGCCATTTCTTATCCTTACTTCCTACACTGAGGGCAGACATGGGAGTCTACTCACTGCTCCCCAAGTGCTCAAGTGTCTTCATCCTCCCATAGCTGTGCTCATGTTCTTCCTCTGCCAGAAAATCCCATTCTTCCATACTTTCATTCACTCTGCTTTCCCCAACACCCCTCCCACATATATCACTCAAAGCCCAGAGCAACATCCCTTTCTAAATCAACTTTTCCCACACCTCACTCCATCTTCCCCACCTCCAGGAAAAGAATCATAGTAGTGGGTGTTATGGTACTTAGGGCTGTTGAAAAAACATTTTAGACAATTAAATTAAACAGAGTTCATTTGAGCAAGGAACAATTCATGAATCAGGCAGCACCCAGAACCAGAAGAGGTTCAGAGAGCTCCATCCCGCAGTATGGCCAGTGAGCTTTTATAGGTCAAACACAGAAGCAAAGTAAAGAAACCATCTGATTGCCAACAAAGGCATTTGCCTTATTTGAGCAATGTGTGATCAGTTGGCTGCCTATGATTGGCTGAATTTTGGCTTTTGGTTACAAAAATATATTTCAAAACTAGTTTTTTGTTTGTTTACATATTAAGTTAAGTTGAAGTTTGTTATGCAGGGACTCAAATCATGAAGAGATCCTCAAGCTAATAGCTTCCTTCTTATTTAATTTAACAGCTCTCGATCATCTTTATGAGTGGTAAAAACTTGCAATCGTGTGTTTCCTGAGGATAGACACTGTGCTGTTCATTGTCTTCTGCCCTCGCAGCTGGCAACAGAGGTTTACACATAGTAGTCACTCAGTTGACATTTGTTGGCTTTAATTGAATGATGGGAAAATAAGTCCTTGGTTATTACTTGCCTATATGGATATATGTTTTATGTGAGCTACTTATGGTTCAAGAGGAATCTAATTAACAGGATTTCAAGAAGTATCCTGCAGGAAAGGTCCCTAACAGTCTTTCACGAATGCTTGAATAGCTAGCTGTCAAGGTTTGTGTTTTTGCACCAAATATCTCAACAACCATTTGCGTATTTTTTTTTTTTTTGAGACAGAGTCTCACTGTATCACCCTTGGTAGAGTGCTGTGGCATCACAGCTCATAGCAACCCAAACTCTCGGGCTTAAGTGATTCTCTTGCCTCAGCCTCCCAAGTAGCTGGGGCTACAGGTGCCTGCCACAACAGCCGGCTATTTTTTTGTTGTAGTTGTCATTGTTGTTTAGCAGGCCTGGATCAGGATTGAACCTGCCAGCCCCAGTGTATGTGGCTGTTGCCCTAACCACTGAGCTATGGATGCCAAGCCATTTATGCATCTTCTATGCACTAGACACTGCTCACAATTACCCTGGTTCTGTTTCTATTGTGCCAAAGGAAAGGGTAGGTGGTAGGGAGGAAGTGCAGAAGGAAATAATGGAAGCTCAGCCACTTTGAGTCCTTTTTGCCATTCCTATCCAGTTACCAGGGTCCCCAAAAATATTCCAAGGTGAGAGGAAGTTTGGGATGCTCTCCAGGGAAAGAGAGGAGACACCATGGTGCAGAAATCTGTGACTATTGGCAACATTGAGCTCAGAGTGTGCTGGTTGCCTTTGTGCTCCTGAAAGGAAGGTCATCTGAGAGTGGAGGGTAGACTCCTCTTGTGCAGGCTAAGAAGTGGGCAGTATGAGTAAGAAGGAGCATTTTTACATCCTGTGCTTGGCATACAGCCTCTGGAAGCGACAGACCTTCCAGGTCTTTTGCTTAAGACCCGATTGAGTCATATTTGGCTGGAGAGAAGCTCTGCAGCAGGGAGAATTCTGGCAAACTTTCACACTCCTTTGCCACAGATGGAAGTCACATTTCCATAGATAGAGGACGGTTAGGATGGTGAACTAGGCTCAGAACCAGAGACTCAAAGTCCATGTATCCACGTTCAGATTCTATATCCCAATACGTACCTGGTCCCCTGCTCCATACTGTGCAGAACGTCACCATGACTAGGACATGGACATTATCTTTAAAGACTCTGTATAACTGATGCAGAACAAAGGGCTAATATCCATCAGCAATTAATCACTCCTGTAAGGAAGAAAATTACCTGCCAAGATTAATGGCTACTGCCCCTTCCCGGTCTATCACTCACTTGGCTTGTGGAATATTCTGGAATGCAGGCCAGGGCCTGAGGTGAGAAGAGCTCAAAGGAGGCCTCAATTCCAGAGTCACTCTAATGTTCTGTGCCCAACAGCCATGCCTGTCCTCTGGGCCAGAAGCCAGGGCCTTGTTGCAGGGCACAGTCCTATGGGAACTTTCCTTCTGCTAGGAGCTAAGCCTGGGAGATAGAGGCTGTGACAGAGAAAGAGGAGTGTCTACAGGAGAATCCACATCTCGGTG
Source organism: Otolemur garnettii (assembly GCF_000181295.1). Lineage (NCBI taxonomy): Eukaryota > Metazoa > Chordata > Mammalia > Primates > Galagidae > Otolemur > Otolemur garnettii. The sequence goes on from NW_003852414.1 coordinate 2,912,675, forward strand.
ACCAGGCCCCTGATGGGTCTGAACCTCCCTATGGATACTGCTTATGCCCTTGAGATGAGAAGGACAATGGGAGGAATATCATTGTGAAATATTTTGATGCCATTTCTGACCCTGGTGTGATGTACTCAAGCTCCAAGTTCAATCTTCCATGTCCCCAAGAGGAGGTCTGGAGGCAGATAGACTCTTGTACCTGTAAGTCCTGCCCTGCATGGTGTTGTTGGCCTGTGTTGTATGGCTCAGGTGTGTCCAACCTGTGGCCCACAGGCCACATGTGGATTTTTGGAGGACTTTTTTGCTTATTTGAGATGTTAGATATCATGAAAATTATACAAAGACCTTTGTTTTATTTTTTTGCTCATCAGTGTTCATTAGTGTTTGTGTACTTAATGCATGGCCCAAGACAACTCATCTTCTTCCAGTGAAGTGCAGAGAAGCCAAAGGGTTGCACACCCTGGGTAGGTAAAGCCAACAACTGGTTCTTTCAGAAAGGAGCCTTCCCTTTTTTCCATCTCTTTTGATCATCTTCCTTCTTCCATCAACTAGTTCATCTCCGTTTGGTTACTCCAGCCTTTCCTGACATCATTTTCATCCCTACACCTTTCTAAAATGGTACTATATAATAATATACACAATACTTACACTTAAGAATAGAAGACAACAAGGGGAAAAAAAAGATGTGGGTTTTTTATGTTTTTATTTATATATACATATAAATAAATATATATATTTATTCACCTCTCTAAGGGCAAGGTTGAAAGGATCTTTGGAGCAAAGCCACTTAAACATTTCCCTTTTCTCTAAACCCTAGGGCAGTGCTGAGGGAAGAGGCCTTGAGGTTGCTGAGTGGGGACCTGTCCTAGTTTATGGAATAGGTGCCATATTTGTAATTTTCCATTTTTTTTTTTTCAGTTTTATCTGCTCTCAGAGGCCAGTGCTGTTCCCAGGGCAGAAACAGCTGCTACTGTGTTCTGTGCCAGTGACTAGGAATTCCTTAGCAGGGGAATAGCAGGGGAATCATGGTGGCACCTGCATTCTAGTCCCCTCCTTCTTCTCCTGCTGGTTGGGCCCTCAGCAGGGCCAGCCTCCGCAGGTTTATGGAGTGAGGCAGTCCCACTGGGAGACTGAGGCACAGATTGCTTTGATTGACACATGTCTCCTGTGGAGGCTACCAAAGTATTTAATATTAGCATTAGTCCCCTCCTTCTTCTCCTGCTGGTTGGGCCCTCAGCAGGGCCAGCCTCCGCAGGTTTATGGAGTGAGGCAGTCCCACTGGGAGACTGAGGCACAGATTGCTTTGATTGACACATGTCTCCTGTGGAGGCTACCAAAGTATTTAATATTAGCATCAGGTTAATTCCACGGACTCAGAAGCAACTGTGAACCTCCTTCATGGTGGATGTGGGATGTCATCGGGAGTGTGCTGATGAAGAGATGATGTGCCAGTGGATTCATGGTGCCCTTTCTGACAATGACACTGAGGGACAGAGAATGATGAGCCCCTTGGGGAGAGTCACCATGCTTTACCAGCTTGGTGCAGTCCCCATAGCAATTAGAATGGTCTTTGCTCATTGTAGGTACTTGGTGTGTATTTGAAAACAACTGATATGATCACTTGCTGATCTGTTAACAAATATTAGCGCCTACTATGAATAGGTTCATCACTCAGTCCCTATTTGGGTGGGACTGAGCACATTCTCCTGGGATGTTGGCTATACTGTTAGGTAGACCGAGGATCAGACGGGTCAAGGAGCATATCTGAGAAACAGAGGCTGACTGCTGAGAGGCATCCTGATGGCTAAGGATCAATGGCTGGGTGGATGGTAATGGCCCAGATTCTCTACAATTCCTTGAATATTTACTTTGTGCCACTCAATTCCTATAACAAATCTATATAGCTAGCATTATTCTCTTCATTTCTAAGCTGAATTTACTGAAACTTAGAAAAGTTAATTTCCCAAGGCTCCATTCTTTTTGTTGTTGTTGTTGTTTATTTCTTTTCTTTTGGGGGACAGGGTCTTGCTCTGTCATCCGGGCTGGAGAGCTGTGGGGTGACCATAGCTCACTGTAACCTCAAACTCCTGGGCTCAAGGGCTTTTCCCACCTCAGCCTCCTGAGTAACTGGGACTCACTGATGCCCACCACCATGCCTAGTTAATGTAGTAAAAAAAAATTATTTAGAGATGAGGCCTTGCTGTGTTGTCCAGGCTGGTCTTGAACTCTGGGCTTCAAGCTAACCTCTCACTTCAACCTCTCAAAGGGCTGGGATTACGGGCATGAGCCACCACATATTGCCTCTGTCCCTTACTTTAAACAATAGAACTGGAATTATAATCCAGTTTTTTTAAATCCAAAGGTTTAAACAGAGTCTATACAACAGGCTTGAGTGTGGTGGTATTAATTGTCAAGTAAGGGTCTCTCACTGGAAGCTGTGCTGTAGGTGTTAAGGTAGCAAGCAGGGAAGCAGAATTAAGGATCTTTTTCATTCATGACAGGGCTGCCCAAGTAATCCCCCAGAGGAAGGGAATTTTCTCCCTCCCTCCCT
>NW_003852414.1:2915848-2920257 GCF_000181295.1 Otolemur garnettii
TAAGCCCAAGAGTTTGAGGTTGCTGTGAGCTGTGACGCCATGGCACTCTACCAAGGGTGACATAGTGAGACTCTGTCTCAAAAGAAAAGAAAGAAAGAAAGGAAGAAAGAAAGAAAGAAAGGTATAATAACAGGTGGGGGAACTAAGGGGACACCCAGTTCTGAAAGTTAATTTGAATGGCCCAATCATGTGGGTGGGTGGGGAAATTCAGGCTGGCACCTACAGGCAAGGATGATTTGAAATATTTAATTATTCACATACTCTGAGCCCAATAAATCGGAATGAACACCAGGTTTAGCCTTAAAGCAACGTCCTGGGGAGACTTGCTAACCAGGTGCATTATATGCTAACCCTTTAATTGCTGGACACTCTGGCTACAGGACAAGTTGGAGGTATTGGAGTGAAAGTGTTAGTTTTCTCACACCAATCTCCTGAGACTGCCCTTGACTCACCCCTGGTAACAAGGTGGGGTGTTAGTCCTCTCACCCCAGTCTCCTGGGACTGCCCCAGACCCACCCCTAGCATAGTACCACAGAGGCCCTATAATTCTGCTATCTTAGCAGCCACACCTGTGCCCTAAATAATACCAGTTCTATGATAAGAGAAAGCTCATTTTACATTATGCTCAGCCTTGGTAAGAACAAGTTAGGCAATGCCTTTTATCTCCGGGTAAGAATGAGATGGGTCCTGGGCAGGGGCCCAGGAGAGAGGCAAGTACCAGCTTCCCCAAGGAACCAGAGAAAGACTATAGACAAAGGGGTTGTTAGCCTTCCTTATCACCCTAAATGCTTGTCTGCAGCATTTATTACAGTTTCACATTCACCCAGCAATTGAGTGGTCCTACTCATTGACGTCCAAGGACTTCAATCTTAAAAGGAGAACCTACCTTATATAGTGCTTGTAATAGTAGGAAATAATATCTGGCTTGCCTAACAGGTACCAATATATAAAGTAGAATAAGCAAGATAAAAATGGATTTCTCCCTCTCATGTTATAGTCCAGGGCTTGTATGGTGAGTCGGCCATTTTGGGGACACAGGGTCCTGTGCCATCCCTAAGGTATTCGTCTCATCTATGCTGTCCAAGATGGTTTACCACACTGCATCTTCTGGAAAGAGGAAGAGCGGGGCATGCCTCTCCCTTGTAGGTGAACGTCCTTTCCCACAGATCCTATTAAGCAGAACTTAAGTCACATGGCCTCTCCCAGCAGCAAGGAGGCTGGGAAATGTCCTCTTCATTCTCCAATGAAGCCAGCCAGAAACTGGGCATTCTATTAGGTACAAAGCAGGTACTGGGGGACAATTAGCAGTGTCTGTCACAGTTCCCTCTCTTGGGCACTTAAATATCCATACACATTCTTCTTCCCTCATAGACTACACTCAGCCTTTCCCCTGCAAAATTGTCCTAAAGTCCCACTGAGCCACTGCACCCAGCTCAAGGGTCTCTGTGTGATGTACAGTCATCTCCCTAATGTCCAGGTGAGGTTCCTCTACACAGTAGACACAGGTCAGCTGTTTCCTCCTTACCTTCAATATACAATGGTGGTACAGGATTAGATTACCAACAATAAAAAACTCCCATTCAGAAAAGGGAAGAATAGGAAACACATAATGGTTATCGGCCTATAACAATGATCACATCCTACTGGGCAGAAATAGCAACAGATCCCCGTCCCAGCTGGTTGTGCAGTAACTTCCTGGTCAGCACCCCCTCTAGCTTCTGGTGAGAAGGAGACTGAGCCCCTGACAAAATCATGGGGCAGAGTGGCAAACCAACTTTGAAATTTTACCTGAGTGAAGAGTAAGACACTGTTATATCAGGTCTCTTTGGCAGCAAAGGAACCTACATTCCAAGTAACATAGGGTGTTTGAAAGTTTTTCTCAAAGACACTGAGGCCCAGAGAGATTGGTTCACAATGTTTTCTTTCTCAGGACTTTGTTTTATTTCAAGGGAAACTTAGGTCAAGAAAGCTCAGGTAAAAAGGGGAATGTGTTGGTTCCCATGGACCAAACTATGGGGAGGGCATAATCGGATCTGGGCCTTAGGAATGATAGGGTTGGAGCCAGATATTGCTGGATTTTCTGATTCTTTTGTCTCTGCAGCTCTTGGGGCAACATCCTATTTTTGTACCACAAACCTGCCCAATCTATGTGCAGAACATGGCTGTAGGTCACTGCTACTGCACACAGCAGTGATTCATCTTCTCTTAGCTTAAAGCCAAAAATTCCCAGGGCAGGACTCTGATTGGTTGGCTTGGGTCATGTGCAAGCTGGTGCTGAGTCCCAGGGAGGACTCTGATTGGTTGGCTTGGGTCATGTGCAGGATGGTGCTGTGATTGACAGCCCACTAGAAGCTCATGAGGAAGTGGGAAGCAAGAGTATTTCCCAGAGGAAATAGAGGGAAAGGCTGGGCAAACACCTATTAGGTGTCTCTTACCGACTCGGAGGTGGCCTGTGAGAACTGAGTTCAAGTCTTCTGATTCCTGACCTAATATGCTTCCATTATCCATCCTTTCTGCTGTGTCTTGCCTTAGACTTTTATTTCCATGTCAGTGTTATATGATGTAGTTCATTTTGGTTGGGTTTGAGCTGTGGTGTTCCAAGTTCAGCAAGGACACATGAGTGTCAGGTAATAATCCTTCTCTGCCTTGTGAACCAGTTAACACTGCTAACAGGCAGAACCATTAACATGCTGGCTGACTTTTTGTTGTTGTTGTTTAGAGACTGAGTCTCACTTTATCACCCCAGCAGCTCACAGCAACCTCCAACTCTTGGGCTTAGGTGATTCTCTTGCCTCAGCCTCCAGAGTAGCTGGGACTACAGGTGCCCGCCACAATGCCTGGCTATTTTTTGTTGCAGTTTGGCTGGGGCTGGGTTCAAACCTGCCACCCTCGGTATATGGGGCCAGTGCCCTATCCACTGAGCCACAGGTGCCACCCCTGACTTACTTTCTTAACCACATTAAGCCTCTGGCAGCCCGAGTTTTTCTGATTGATATTTGACCTAATAAAGCTGATCTGGATAAGTTTCCCTGGTCTCCAGGGACATTATTCTAACTGTGGGGATATAGTGTGTGTGTGTATATATATATATATATATTTTAATTTGTTAAAGTAAGTTTAATATCGTTACAAAAATATACTTTCCTACCATCTTGCCAGGCTTGGCTAATATGAGCCACTTTTGTTATAGACTACGTGGAAACACAATCTATTCTAAAGCCTTTGGACCCTCTCAGTGAGCTGGAGACCAAGATGAGGGGCTCTTAGCCCCAGCCACCGGTAGGGAAGAACGCAGAGGGGTTAATTCAAGTATCCTGGAGGCTAACAGGGACAGCATGCAATAAAACTCCAGACAGAAGAGAGGAAGCTCGCTAACAATAAAAAAAGGCAGGAAGATTCCCAGCCCATCTGTAACCCATTAGAATGCTATGAACCATTTTCTCAGATATTTTGCTGGTGTTGTTTTCGGCTTCCGTGCTTGTTAGAAAGAGCCCATTTGGGAACAAGGACAGTGTAGTTGAATAAATGAACTTCTTTGGGGCATGGATAGGCCCTGGGAACATCTTTGAAGGGTCCAGCTGGTATTAGGTATTAGTAAAATTGCAGATAAGAAAAAGTAATTAGTAATGTGTAAGTGACCTTCAATTAATATCATTAACTGATTTTTTTTTTAAAGATTGAGTGTATTTAAACTAAAAAATAAGGCTTTAAAGCGGGGTGCAGTGGCTCACGCCTATAATCCCAGCACTCCGAGAGACTGAGGCAGGTGGATTGCCTGAGCGCACAGGGTCAAGACCAGCCTGAGCCAGAGCGAGACCTTGTCTCTAAAAATAGCCAGGCATTGTGGCAGGTGCCTGTAGTGTCAGCTACTTGGGAGGCTGAGGCAAGAGAATCTCTTGAGCCCAGGAGTCTGAGGCTGCTATGAGCTATGACGTCATGACACTCTACCAAAGGTAACAAAGTGAGATTCTGTCTCAAAAAAGAAAAGAAAAAGAAAAAAAATAATGCTTACACACATACACACACACACACACTTTTTTAAGTTAAGCTCTGTAATTCTTGTTCTACAAATAGGCCAAAAATACTAAGAAGTAGTTTACATTTCAGTTAATGTTATAGGGGAAAAAGTCTTTAAAAATGTTTCCTTGTGCAGAAGTAACTCATATTTTCATGGTGGATCCCACAATTCTTGGGCCTACAATCAGGGGGTTACACATGCTCCCCGGGACTATTTCTGATAAATTCACCCCAGTCCCTTAATGATTACAGAATTCAACTAGAGTCATTAAGAAATATTGGATCGGCTCAGTGCCTGTGGCTCAAGTGGCTAAGGCGCCAGCCACATACACCTAAAGTGGCGGGTTTGAATCCAGCCCGGGGCCCACCAAACAACAATGACGGCTGCAACC